>NC_142423.1:14688500-14867500 GCF_059516105.1 Syngnathus floridae | reverse complement strand
GGGCTTACACTGATATCAGCGGATGTGTACTTTTATTACGCAACTATTTGATTCTAAGAGCCTGTTGTGATTCCATCTGTTATCAGTAACAACATAAGGTGCATTCAAACAAGGTATTTTCATTGAAATGTAATCGACTTGATTCCACTTCATTTGTATTTCTTTTTATTTCAATATATATACATGTAGCTATTTCGTTTTGTTGTGGTATTGTTATCATCAGTATTTTTATGATTAATGTTTAGCAACGTTAAGTGACTACGACATGATTGAGCTTGCGCTTCTGTGAGTTGCCCACTAGATGGACTTCAAGTACTGCTCTTCTTTGTCCTCTTTGTTATTTTCTGTGGTCATGGATTTTTATTTTTTTGTAGCTACCTTTACCTTTGTGTTCTTGGTCGCTGACTTCTTGGCCATATGCATCTTCTTTTTGTGCTTCTTTGTTGCGTGTCATCTTCTCCATCCTCAGATGCCAGCCACAGTTTGTACTGTGTCTTTGTAGATGATAGTATTTGTTGATTGTTGTCCATCACCTGGCTCCACCTCAGCAACGTGGTTCCCTTTGATTACAGTAGTCTACCCTCTTTAGAGACCGGGCCAAGATGGCTGCTCCTTTTCCGGCTCGATTGATAAAAAGCCGTGAACGGCTCATGCGGGACAAAGGTCGGCAAAAGACGCGGTGCCCGCCCGCACACAGTCATAAAGCCTTGATGTAGCGGCCTCTAGCCGAGTGTCTGCGGCGGAAGAAGAATAACTGTCCCAGCGGCTGTGGACCTGTTGGACTAACTGAGGGCATTAAGCGGCGTTTCCGCTGCATTATTGATGGCTCGCTCCATTCCTGAGGCCATTATGCCTCCTATTTTCCCTCTCACAGTAGCCTGCCTGCCTGCCTTCCGTCCCACATGTTTTCAGACACACTTTGGCAACAACGAAGGCAAACGAGGGTTCAGGGGGACTTTCGTGCCGTGCGCTGTTATTTTAAGCAGGACCGCTGGCATTGACGTCCTTCCCGCATTGACTTTTGGACGAGGCCAAGTCATCATAGAACAGCAAAATGAGTGACAGATTGTAGATTTTTACATGCAATCTACATTTTTTGACGGAGCCCGCGTTCTGGTCAATTTCCAAGCGTTTCGGTCTTTGGTGGCATCTTTGCTGAGGAAAGCTTCGACCGCAAAAAGACAAACAAAAGAAGTGAAGGAGATGTGATTTCAAGTGTTCTGAACACAGCACATGCTTCAAATGAAGGCTTCAGAGAGCAAAGCCTTTTCTTTTCATTTTAACGCCAAATCACCGCAGTGACCTCCTGACTCATCTGTGGCTGCCACATCCGTCGTGGGCACTAGCTCTCAAAACACAAAAGCGAGCGCCGGCGGCTTCCGCTATCTGTGCTCGCGCAGCTGGAGACTCCTCACCTCAACGCCGACCTCATCCTGTCAGATGATTTAATGAGCGGCGCCCGTGTCACAAAGTCCGGTGTCAGGGAATGACAAGATGGGTCCGCACAATGCACCAAAGATTAATGAGGTCATCTCTTTGCTCTGTGAGCGCGTGACAGAGAGGAAGGATGGAAATATGATGTTCTTTGGGGATCATATCATGACAGACATAAATAGAATCAAAAGAGCACCTTCCCTATTCATAGGCAATAGCATTGGTAGGCCTATATCAGCACGGAAAATCCTGCCTTACCCGGCCGGGTCAATGCTACTGTCCTGACATTCTTTGTCATGCAACCTCATCTCTGTGGGTTTCCATTCAGGAGGATTACAGCTCACAAGGTGTTTGCAAAAACAAAATAAAAAAATAATAATAATATCAAAAGAAAAAGTTGGCCAAAGTCAAGAGCGTATGCGACACAATAAGATGAATTGTTACCCGAGGGAAAAGCGAGTGTGTGAAAAATGGAAAGTAAAATTGCAACGATAACAAAATTAGTGGAGGGAAGAGTTCCTGCCGCTAATGCTTGAGGAGAGAGTTGACCACACAGCTTCCGTTGCTGGAGAGGCTGGTTATGTCTCAGACAGCACACTTTGAAAAGTCTTAACTCCATATACGTAATATTCAATGAGCACATCATTTGCTAGCCTAAAGCCAGGATCCCATACACCGACCGTAAGGCCCAGTTAAAACAGTTTCCCTACCCTCCGATCAAAGTCAGCAAAGTCTTGAATTATCCAAAGTCTTTCACAGATCAGCCTAACTTCTTTTATTGGGTGTGTTATCACGCAAAAAAAGGATGCCGCAGTATATATGACAATAAAGATAAAGAAAGCTAAGACGGGATACAATAAGATGGACCAAAGTGTGTCTCATGGAGACAAAAGGCTGTTTCACTCACCCAAACAGTGAGAAGCTGTTGCCATATCCTCCTCCTCAACAAGCCTTGAGGTGAGGTCAACTCAGCTCCCTCCCTGACGACACCACAGGGGGGCGCTACAACACCGGCACAGACGCTCATCGCTGTTCCGTGGTACAGCGTGATGACTCTGGCGTCTCTCATCAGCCGTCGGACGCCTCCAGTCCAAATCATTCTTCCGACCAGAGGAAGACGCAGCTCCAAAGAAAATACAACCGCAACTGGTCCAGACGATGGAGGATTTTTGTCCCATCATTTGTTCTATTGCATGACAAATGGCAAAAAGCATGCGTGACGGCTGAGCGTTTGCACAAGACGCTCGGAAGCACCAGAAGATGAGAAGTTGAGGAGCCGCAACTTTTATCACTTTCAAGCTGCCTCTCGCCTCCATCACACTTGCACCGGCCGGTGGATTGTTTGTCCGCGTCTGGAGAACAACACAACAACACAAACTGAGTGCATCGTTTCACACCAAGGTTATGTTTTTTGGAGCCGAGGGGAAATTGCTTTTTCCTCCAACAACAACAAGAAGAAGATGTCTGGCTGGGCTTTGTGGTTGAAAATGGAGGATAAATGAAATCTCGGGATTAATTGACATCACGACGTCAGGTAGGGCGCACCTCACTCTTAATTGCATTTGAATGAAGTTCATGCGTGTACTACATATATATATTTGGATGGATCCGACACATAGGAAATATCATTTAGCCTACAATACATGTCCTCTGATAATCGTGATTTCAATCGTGTGGCTATGCAGCAGGCTGTCTTGAAAGGTGCATTTGTGCAGCATCTCCATTTGGATGCACAAAAAAGACTCTTCTGTCTTGCCTGCACTCCATCCATGCTGAGTGGATGCAGAGCCCAAGTCGTGGTACGTGCTCTTCAGCTCAAATGGCAAGAGAGAGAAAGACCCCTCTCACACCACCCACCTTCCCCTATTTGCACCTCTTATCGCCTCAATATCAAAGGCTGCAGATACTTTTGTCAAACAAGATATGATGCGCAAGAAGAAATCCCATTTGTGCATCATCTACAAAGCCATGCAGAGGTTGTTGCTCAGAGATGCTTCATGGCTGCTGGAGGACTGTGAACAAATAGAGAGTGAAGGGGGGTGAAAAAAAAACTTCAGGTCCACATTTGTCACAGTTCCGGATGGCATGCCAATGATCGGAGTGGTATCCTTTGAAATGAGCATACTGCGTCATTTAACATGACATCACACAGCGGCTTCTTTTACGAATACAGTAAAGCCTTATTCACGGTGAGGGATACGCCCACTCTGTGGAGGTAAAAAGCTTAAGCGCAGAGAGGCTATGGTGAAACTTTTTTTAAATAATTTACTCAAAGTGAATAAAACACGGTATTTCACATCATGTTGTGTTCCGAACGATACATTTTGATTTGTTACAATAAGTAACGATACAATATCTTATAAGTTATGTTAAATTTTGTTACGTTAAGATGCGGAACAATTTAAGATGATGAGTTTTTTTTTTTTTATACATTTTAAAATTCATTTTGATGAGGTACGATAATGCCACATTACGTTAGGTCCGTCAGATGTTACGATGTTATGTTCTGTTCTGTTGTCGCCTGTAACAATGCCTTCTTTTTTCCTGATTCTTTACAATGAGGTAGTATGTTATCTAGCATC
Source organism: Syngnathus floridae (assembly GCF_059516105.1). Taxonomy (NCBI): domain Eukaryota; kingdom Metazoa; phylum Chordata; class Actinopteri; order Syngnathiformes; family Syngnathidae; genus Syngnathus; species Syngnathus floridae. The sequence goes on along the minus strand of NC_142423.1, from coordinate 14,863,484 downwards.
ATGCTATGCTATGATGCTACATTACAACATGCTATGTTATTTTACAATTCTTGAGGTACAATTGAGTTAAACACTTTTGAAATCACACTGTAAACATATTTAAATACCAAAAACAAATTGCAAGCATAAAATGTATCGCAAATACAATGTTAGTGTCCTAATGATGTGCCTTTAAGAAGCAAGGTGTTGGTCAGTCTGTGCGTGAGTGTCTGTGCGTGAGCTGTGGCTGACAGCAGCATTCTCTTTACATCCTGTCTCCCATCCATGTGTTCACCTTGGCACTAGAATGAGCGCGTCTACAAAAAGGTTCAGAAAGCAAAAATGCGCTTGGTTCAGTTCACCTTTGTGCAAATTTTGAACGAGTTCATGAACTTTCATTTCAAGTCAGTCGTCTGCTAACTTTGCAGGGATTTGGGGTTAAATTCATTCTGATGACGTTCTCTCTTTAATGGCAGTTGCCTCCAGGCAGGTGAAACATCCATTCATTTGGAGACGCCTTTGGGACCAAGCCCAGTTGAGCCTATTATTTTTGCAGCAGATGATTGGAAGCCTTGTCAATGACTATGTTTTATTGTCTTCAAGACTGTGATTTGCATGATCCTGTCTCCCATCCATGTGTTCACCTTGTTCCTGTAAGTGCCCTTCATCCTTTTAGACAACTGTTGTGCGGTCAGCTGTTTGTTCCCCTGCTCCCCTCCCCTCCCGTCCTCGCTGGCTCTTCCCTCAATTAGCGCTATCATCGCATTTCATCCTGCGGAGAGCGCATGGTAATAACCTTACACGCCTATTGCGGGCTGATGCAATTCAGCAGTGATTAATTGAAGTCTCCTCAGAGAGTCCGAAGAGGCGTAGATCTTTCCTTTTCTCCCCCCCCCCCCCCCCACCCCTTTCCGCTGCCCCACCCCACCCCTTGGCTGACAGGAGAGCCATTATATTGTTTTATAGATCGCCATCAGTAGCCCTTGAAGCTGCCTGCGGCCCACTGTTGTCCTGGAGGCTTTTATTGTGCCGCATTATTGGCTGGCGTTGCTGACAGGCGGAGCAAAGGCCACCCTGGGATTAGTGGAGATGGGGGGCTAGAGTGACAGCTAGTGAGTGACAATCACGAGCTAGAATCGGTTTGGCTGGTTATAGTTCAGCGTGAGTGTTGGGATGTGAGCTGTGGCTAACAGCAGCTACTTGCGAGTATTCTCCATTAAAAATTCTGGACTGTTTGTCCCGTTCTGCTGAAGTATGTTGATACCGTACATATTTTGTGAGCATTTCTATCTTTCATTATCAATGTGCCAAGGCCAAAATTCATGCCATAATCTTTATCTTCTACTAAGAATCTGTGCTGATCTCTAATTCACAGTGATGCAACACTGCCATCTACAGGTGTCTCTTAGATTTTGACACATCGCTGGCACGAGACAAATGGATTACAGATAATAAATACAGCAGTGACCGAGTTTTTTTTCTTTCAATTCACTCGAGTGGCGATGAATCAAAGGAACATTGCATTTTCTAAATTGAGGTACTCGTTTTGTTTTGGGATAAATTAAGGTTCCACTCTACGATAAAATCATCGGTTATAGAACTATAGGTTGCGATAGAAAATGACATTTTCCAGATCTAATGAACAGTGGGAAATGTGGAAAGAGGTTTTGTCATTTGACGAGATGATCAACAGCAAGCGTACCCGCAGCAGTACAGCAAGGTTAACATATCCGCAGGCATCGACAAACAAATTTCAGCATTCCGAAAGAAAAGACAGCCAGAGCATGGCAATTTTCACTTTTGAAAAAAACAACCTTGGCGCTACAAACGGATGCGCCTGCCTGGGCCGCAGCCTCGGCAGGCGCCTGCTTGAAATGCATGAGCCACCAGGAGAGGAGGAAGAGGAGGACGGCCACGATGAAGAGGCTCGTCTGGACTTTTTAAGGAGCCACCGCAGGCTGTATTTGCGTTCTCTGCCGGCTTGCCGTTCGCGCTTTCAGATCGATAGTGAGTCCCGTGTGCAGGTGTGTGCAGGTGAGCAGGAGACTAAAACAATGCATGCAAGCGCTTCATCAATTTAGCACACAAGATGAATATAATATATGCTGGAATCCAATTAGGATAGTGTTTGTTGACTTTTTCTCTCGCGTATTCTTCTATTCAGCATGTACTCAACAGTCAGGTGAATCATTTCATGATGAAGTAGTCTGTTTCAATGCTTTTGTTTGCCCATTTGTTGAATCAGCAGCAGTAGCACAACCAGCTAAATATCATCCTCCTCCATTTTTTCGTCACTCTCACGGCAGTAATCTGTGAACCAGAAAAAGTCGGCCCATCTAGCGACATGATTAGGCCCAATTTTGGAACGTGTTCTGGTAGGCTAATGGCTTTCGAAAGCACTTTTTTTCCCCCTCAGCTGGCAAAGCCAATCCAGGGACCCTTTTAAGGGGGAGTGGGAAGGCCCGCCATAGGCAACAAAAGCAGCCTTGTCGGAGGAGGCAGAGCACATAGCGTGTTTTATTGATGCCATTTAAGGCGAGCATGTCCGCAATGGGCCCGGCCGCGATGAAGTGTAACCGCAGACAAAAAAACATGAAGACAATAAACAAACAAATTGGTTTCCTGGAAGCCAGCGGTGTCCCGCTCGCTCATGCGACCTGATGTGGCAAGCTGTTTCTACCGCCTACCTCGGAGATTAGACTCGGAGACGAAGGAAGGAAGGCGCAACTCCATCTCTTATTTATTCGGCCTAATTTGCACCATGCGTGTCTGCTGGTTGCAGCTACGTCTGAGACTCTGTGTGTGTCCGGAGAGAGAGAGAGAGAGAGAGAGAGAGAGAGAGAGAGACAGAGAAAGAGAGAGAGAGACAGGCAGACAGATAGAGCGAGAGAGACAGACAGATAGAGCGAGAGCGAGGCTGAATGTGTGCTATGGTGACGTTGTTGCAGCGGTCTCCATTCCACCGATGACTTTTATTTGTTTTGATATTTTGCCACCCTATAAGAATGTCTTTCCGAATCAGCGAACAGCTACTTCTCCAAATGTTGTCTCCCAACTGGTTTCAGGGACGTAAAAGCAGAAGCATAGAACGAGAACCACCACACTGCATCTCAAGGGATTCTCGTAGTCGTCGTCCAGCGTTTGAGTGCCGATGTCGACGCTGTGAAAGAAGCCGTCGCTCAAAGACGCTTGACTTTCATCTATTGGAACGAGCATCGCCTCCCACCCGCCCTCGTCGTTTTCTTCTTCCTTGCCCTCGTCTCATGCTGGTACACAATGGATGTGTTGTTGTGGTGCAAAGGCAACATTTCTCTGAGCTGATGAATCGAGTAGAAGCGAGTCAACGAGGATGGAAACACACTCAATGGTTTTTCCGCCACATTAGAAGGAATGGAAAAAGATGTCATCAATGGCATTCGTCTTTCTTGATCATCTTCTGTCTCCTGCTGTCTGTTGTCTTGGCTTATTCATCCATTTTTCCTTCTGGTCTTTGTCATCATCACTTTGTGCTCTCCCAGTCCCTTCTATTGTCCTCTTTGGCACATTCTTGGCCAACGACATCTTGGACGTGGGCTTCTGCGTCGGCAACTTTCTCCATTTTCTTCATCTCGGCCTTTTGTAACTTTGACCGCTTCTGCGTTGCCGTTTTCTGTCGCTCCGTCTTCATCATTTTCTGTCTCATCTGCAACATGTACAATTCCTTCATCAATATCTTCCGCGTCATCTTCAACTGCTTTGTTTCTTGTCTTGTGGTCTTACGTGATGGTAATTGCTATTTTGTCCTAAAGTTGACCTCAATGGCAATATCATGGATTGATATGATTTCAAAGGTCCAAACGCCCCTCCAAATGGGAGAGTTTAGCAAAGAAGTGTCCTCAGTCACTATTTGATCCTAATTGTATTGCTGTCGGAGCAATTTGCGAGCACTTTATTAAGATGACGGGCACGGTGGTTCTTTTTCAGAGCAGCATGCCGCTTTACCGCTTTTCATATATAAAGCAGAATTAAACGCCTCGCCTCGGTAAAAACAATTTACTTCTCCTGACCTTGCTGTTTTCTCTGACTGTCTCCGCACACACACACATTCACAAGGTCCCTCACCGACAATATCACCAGCAGCAGTCGTGCGGCGGGATTAATTTCTCCTGGGCTTTGGACGCGGGTGCAAGAAAATAAAAGGGAAGGTAACTCAGGGGAAGCGCTCCACATGCACCTCGCCCCATTCTCACCTTTCCTCTCTGCTTTGCATGCGCCTCTCGCAAACACTTTGAGGTCGCCGCGCTTGTGTGCTCAATTGTTTGCTCCAAAGGAAAATCCCATAACCAATTGTCACATCATAAGTATGAGCTGCTAAATAAACTGGACTTCCTTCCTTCCTTCCTTCCTTCCTTGTGACTGCAGATCTGAAATTCTGCTTGTGTTCACAGGTGACTCCCCCCTCCCCCCCAAGGCGCTAATTCATTTACAAATATTTAATAATTCATGTCAGCGGCCCTGCCCCGGGCATCCTGCCGCTGGCGGGTGTGTCTGCATGGACACCTTTTGTGCTCCCTAATTGCATACTATGTCACACTGAGACGATGGCGTTTTTTTTAAGCAGATTTAGGGCAATAAAAGTGGGATGCTTCAGACAGGATTTCATTGGAATTGAGAGGAATGAACTAGAAAGGATCAAATGTCACACGGGGTTATTAATGAATCGATGTGTATGGCCTGCTGCTACTACCACCACTTTTCTATCAGTTATCCAAGTCTAGATTCTGGACCTAATTATCCCGCGCGATTTTCACGTGGTGCGAGGTGTGTTAAGAGACATTTTATCCTGCCGCTCTGGTTTGAAAATTGTTGGAGGTGATGATTGAAAATATCAAACCTGACATCTGCTTTGGGGAAGGAGGCTCACGATTGTCAGTGGCCAAATCGTTATGTGTGCTGTGTTGCTCATCTCGAGGACAACCCACTATGTGAAATGATAGCGCTGTGTGTTGCAGGAGGGAGGGAGGGAGGGAGGGAGGGAGGGCTGCTTCATTATAGCTATGACATGCCACGGGGGCCAGGCGAAAGGAGAATGAAGAGTGGCGTAATTAAGAGCTGCAACTCTCATTCGGGAGAGAAAATGACAAGGGGCCAATGTGTGATTTTCTTCATCAAAATTGACCTGCAGCAAACTCTCACTGGCAGTCTGTCAATGCTTTTAACTTACGACCTCAATAAAAACAATTAAAGCGATGGAGAATTTAAAGGCGCCTTCATTCGCATACTGTACGCGAGCGGGTATTTTATCGAGTCTTTGAATCTCCCGACCCTCGTTTTTCAGGCCTTTTATCTTTCTGCGTGTTGAACTTGGCAACGCCACGCTTAATTTAAGAGCTGTGATGACATGTTCTTAATAACGAGCTGTGGAATCAACAAAAAGACGAGCTGTAAATACGTTTACTGCTGCTATGGCGGCGGACTGGGTGTGTGCGTGTGTGTGCGAGGGTTTTAGCACAGGCTGCCCTGTGCCAGAAATCAATGGAGGAAATATAGAAGCAATTATTTTGTGTCCAACACCCGCTGACAAAGTGGCAGCAAAGCGAGCCAAAGAGAAAACGCAGAATCAAGCCGAGAGCGCGGGTATGGATCTGGTGGGTCATATGAGATCCTGTTAGGATGCTGCGATCAATCACTTTTTCGCTCCCCCGTTTTATTATTTCGCGACTCGAGCTGATGATTTTCGTTTGCCTTGTGAGGAAAAACGCACCAGAGAAAGGTCATGCTGCAGAGTCCAAAGAATCCGAATATTTGAAACAGCTCTGTCATGTGGTCCAATCATCAACCTTCTTAGTAAGCCATTTTAGTATGTTGCAATCCCCCTCTATGTTAGCATACCAAATGTTATCGCCTTACTACATGAAAACAAAATATTTTAATGTCATACGCTGATATGTCTCAGCGCCATCTTTCTTCTAAGGATCCCCGAAGAGGCCAAACATTGCCCATTTGCTGAATCAATGGCTACAGCATGTGTAACAAATACAATGCACATTGTACGGCTAAAAATTCAGAATATTTGAGCAATTTTGATATTCTCATTGACATCATAACTATGTCACCGCTATTCTCACAAGTCCATTAGTCTACCTCCGTCATTGCTGGGCCGTCAGCGATCGCTCAATAAACGCCTCGCTTCATCTGAGCTCTTCATGTTCACAAGAAGCAGGCATAGAAATTTTTTTCGCGGCTCCATTAAGTCGCACAGCATGTCCACGTTGGGCCAGAGACTGACGGGAACGGGGGAGAACTTGACAGAAGTGGCTTCTTCGCAGCTTTAATGATTTGACAGAGGGCACTTCTGGATTAAAATATGGCATATGTTGCCCAACCCGGAGAGCCCCTGGGCTGAAGTAGGAGTGAAGGGTCGGTTACGTGAAGCGGCACATTTTGCCGAGGCCCTTCTCCCCCCCCCCCGAAGAGCATGTTCTGCAATTGTGACAGGACATCAGCGGTCAGGGTCGAAGCGAGTAGGAGGAGTAGAACATGAAAATGAAAGGGTTCTGGCTCACTGCTAATGAACTGTGATGCCTGATGGCAGCTGTCAACTTCAACAGAATAGGAACTATTCATCATTCAAAGAAAGAAATGATTTGGGGATAGGAATCTTGGCTCTTTGAAAATGTTCTTCTCCGATATTTCTTCTCATTATTTCTTTTGTATTTGTTGTCGACATTTCACAAATGAATCGAGACAATCGACTAGCTCGGGCGGCTGGTGAAAGTAGGACAGATATCTCCGCGTGTGCGTGTACGTTGTTGTGCATTAATAAGTCATTAAGAGCATGTGCTTTATCATCCTTGGCGAAAACACAAATGTGACAGCATCATACTGTGAAGAAAAACTTGTTGCCTCACACTTAAGAATCCTCACTTATCTTCTTCAAGCGGTTTTATAAACAGCTATCAAGAACTGGAGCTGGATATGTCTGCCATATATACGTATATATATATATATACACAAATGTGCTATGTGTTTGTGGAGATATATTGCGTATGTATTTATACAGGCAGCGAGCGGATGTGGTCTTTTGTGCTGTAGTGTTGTTTTTCACGCTTGGCTGAGCGCAGCAGCTGTGTGGCATTTGAGTGTTCTTCTTTTGGAGAAAGCAGGTGGCCCAGCATGATAGATCATAAGCATGCTCTCTGGCTCTCCTCTCCTGGCTTTCACATGCTAAATCAGCTCCAGCCCCGTAGCGCGACCATCAGATCTCCAACAGCAGTGCTAGCAGTTCACATGAAGCTTCTTGATGCGCTTGCTTGACAATGAACTAAAATGTTGCTTCAAATATAACCACGGAGTAATTGAATCTTTGACTTTTTATCGTTACGAATTACGGATCACGTACTTGGAATGCACAGCATTTCCCGGCTTGATTTTTTTACCTTCGGTTGTCACCTAGTGTGTGAAATGGTGATCAATTGCCACGGAAATTCATATGCACGTTTCTACTCCTGTTGACTTCAACCTCGAAAAATATGAAGACCTTAGATATACCATTAAGACAAAGAGCAATTCTAATGGAGGCCTCAGACTGTAAGTCAGTTTAAATGTGGAAAGTCTTTCAGCTAACGTGTGCCATTTCCTGCACTTTGTGAACATTTAGCCAAACCGAAGTAACTGTCAATCATATTTTAAATGAGTTAATTTATTTTTAATATGTACGTTGTCTCCTCCTCTATTCCATTTCTTTCTTTGCCACTGATGATCTTTATTCTCGGGAAGAAGAAGATGAGATTGAGAAGAAGAGGAGGAGGAGGAGGAGGAGGAGGAGGAGGAGGAGGAGGAAGAGGGCAATTCGGAGCGGAGCCCAGAGCAAACAGGACTAAAAATAATGAGTGTATGTGGCTCTGTTTGCCGCTCTTGCCCCCACAGGAATAACTCTGAGAGCGCACACATGAGTTCTGGACATGCAGCCTCCTCATTCACTTTCTTAAAATATCAAACAAACAAAAAAAAGTTGTATTGATCTGAACTTGAAATACAGGAAATTTCCTCATCCACTTTCCTGACTTACACTTCAGCCCTGAGAAAGCGTGTTCAAACGTTGTTATTATTAGCAGTGCGGAGTGACATCATCTCTCTAAGGGGAAAGTAAAGAGTTTGCTGACAATACTTCCAAAAAGAATCCAATTTCCCCCATCTTTGTGCCAGTAGGTGTGTGTGTGTGTGTTCCACATTTCCCAATCGCACAATGAATGTTTACAGTGTGCAGATTTTGGCATTTCTTTGCATGATACTGATGTGAAATAATAATGAAACAAAAATATGGTTTGGAATATGAGGAAAGAGCAGCCCAAACAGAGTCTTGTTAGTTATGTGCTGATACCATGGCGCTGCCAAATCGCAGGTGGAAGCAGTAACAAGGGGAAGTGAGGTTCTTTTTTTGGCACTATCAACCTGAACGCAGCATTTTTCTTCCTTTATTATCTCACTTGTCTGTGTCGGCTTTGCTGGACTTCCCGTGTGTCGTCTTTGACACTCAGCGGAAAGCCATTTTTACTGCCTGTGTTTACTCAAGCTGACATCTGAATAATTTTTTGCTTTCATAATAAAATCTGCGAGCACCATCTTTTTCATGCCACATGCTGGAAATGGAAAAGGGGCGCCCATCTGTCTCCAATATCTGCTTCCATTTGTGCCCGAATTCCTGCGCTCATAGCAGCATCGTGACCGGCAAACTGAAGTAAATACAAATACAATCAAATAAAACACAACATTTCATGAGAATCAAAGAAAAGATCTTATCAACCTAAGCCAAGAAAATGAAGGAGGTAGCACTTACAAAGTATATATCCACGTATGAAAAGTCTGAGAATCACTGTACCAGGCAATTCACAAAAAAATTGCTACGCTAAAGTTAAACCAAAATGCATTACTTCAGTTTTGGGCATGGACCTCTTTCATGTCTTGTTATGATTTGGTATGGAGATGATTATAAATTGAATGATTCCATTATTGATTCTGCTCAGCCTGATTCCTAATAAAATATTTCCTCCATTTGAGAGTGGATGAAGGAATTCAATGATACCAATGAGCTTTTTTTACTTCAACGCTTTAAGATGTTAACTTTGGACATGTGCACTCATAATACATTTTGTATGCTTAAAAAAAGGTAGCGATCTACCAGATATCCGTGTGCCTTACACCGACCGGGAAGACGTGTCCTCAGAGGCAGAAATCTGGCATAATCTCTGGAAATCAAAGCAGAAGAGAAGCTCCCAGATGTACGCACGGCCATGTTACCAAAGTGTTTCCTTGTCACTTTGAAAGTCCAACTGATACAACAACTTGTCATATCTGTACTGATAACAGACAGCAGAGAGCTTATAGTTTTAATCAATCATTCTTGCCAGGATAGCTTCTTTTTTTAGTATCGGTTTTTTTTCTTCTTCACCGGATACATGTCCCTATATATATATGACACTATTTAAGTGACATTTTGGGAATCTTTACACTACTCTAAGTATGCTTCTTATGTACCCCCCCACATACTAAATATTATTTAATTTAGACAATTAAATGTTGTCTAAAAGAGAAGATATCTAGCCGAATGATATGAAGGCACTTTTTAGAGTGGCACCTCTTGCAAGAGTAAGGCGAGCCTCCCCAGAGGCACATCTGACAGAGGTGAGTGTCAGAGCAGCCTTGCCAGAGGCAAGAGAATATTTTTCTCTTCCTCAATATTGCGTCATTTTTTGTCATGAAGTGAACCGCGGCCAAGCATAAGTCGCTCTCAGCGACTTTGCCAAGCAGCTGAAGCCCGGACAAAGCGCTCGTTGGTTTTTTGGTTTCCCCTAAGAGGAATTGTGATCAGCAGGTGGACAAATAGAACAGAAACTTACGAGACATCAAATTAGTCTGAACGATTTAAAAACAAAAAAACAAAAAAAAAAACGTATTTCGATTTACATGCTCTAATTGGTGCTTGTCTGGTCTTAATGGGAGTTTGTTAAAGTAGGAGCCATCCATTTGCCATTATCCGTTTGAAAATGCATACAACTATCATGTTTATTCAAAGGTCACCCATGGTGGCGTTCCTTTTAATCCTTGGCATCCCCCAATGACTTCCTTGCCGTCCGTCACTTTCTTCTAGGCACTCTTAAATTCCTCATTTTCTGCTTCACCTCCCAGCCTCCTTGCTCATCCTTGTTCTTATCCAGGGGAAGTGCATGAAAGGCCCAGCACACGCCTGGCCTGGCCTGGCCTGGCCTGGCCTGGCCTGGTGCATTGGCTCCCATGTCTCCATACACATTGGCGGTGGTGAATTCAAGATGGTCTCCTGGTTTTCCACGCCGCTTTGATGTTTGCTCAAAATGTGACAAATTAGTCCTCACAAATTGCATTTGCGCTTCCACCGATTTGCATCCAGTTGCTTCTTTAATTACTGTAATGAGAAACTATTTGCATGCATGCTGTTGCTTTTTAATAGCGCTCCCTGAAAAACATGTTTGGGAAAATAAAATGCCAGAATCACAGAAAGTTTCAGGTCAAATATCGTATTTTGCCGAGCCCATCTTGGCGTGCCTGGCGGGAGGCAAATGGTGCTCAGCTGGTTGCTGATTGGATGTTTGCTTGAATGCTGTCTTGAAGCAAGACAAACTGCTGGATTGCCACGAGTGCCATAAAAACACAAAAGGCATGGGAAATAGATCCCACATGTGCCGCTATCACTGTTTTGGTGCCTTTGATTAAACGTCACCGAGTACCTCCTGCGGGTTGTTCCCAAATCAAACGTTTCCGAGACTTTATTCATCTGACAATGTGAATTGCCATTTTGTTTGAGGTTACAAGTTGCGATGTTCCTTTTTGTACTAATAGAGGCTGGGTTCGGGTTTTTTTTTTTAAATATTATATATAGTCCGTCGTTATTCACAAAAACAAACTCGGAGGAATATCTGGAATTTTTTTGTGAGGGCAAATAAACCCTTCAGAGCAAAAAGAAAGCGTACTCACTTCGAATAAACCATATTCAGCATTTTGAAAGCTAAGATGGCTGACTTGATCAGTGCAGTTGTCCGCACCTCACCTCCCGAATCCAACGCGGTCCATCCAAACACCCGATTCCGTGCCGACTGTGTCGTGCATGTGTCGCTGTGATAAAGAATCAACGGGGCAGATGTGTGAGAAAGATGTCATCCTCGGCTTCCTTGTCATCAGATGACTGCGTGTTAAAAGTGACACACTTTCAGCCCACATACGTGTGCTCACACTTTCTAGCCAATGTAGAACATCACTGTATTTGCATGACACTTTTTATTGAATTTTTTTTTTTTTTTTACTGCAGCTCAGCCTTGGGCCAAGAGTCTTTTTAGATTGTATGAAATTCAATTAGCGCACTACTTAATTGCGCTCCACTAGCATCACAGCAAGTTAATATTGTTGTTATGCAATCATGACGTGTGCATTTGTCCTATTGTCAAAATAAATCCACTTATTGTAGTCTATGTATTGGGGTTAAGCGCAATAGAAGAGGAAAATGAAATACAAAATATTCATAATGAAGTGAGTGGGAGGGCCAAATGAACTTTTGATGAGCACAGCGTGGGCCGTACATGCAGATGTTTATAGTTTGCTGTGGTATAAAAACTGCATTGCATCATATTCAAAGAGGTTGGGTTTTTTTTGTGTCAAATTGAAATGGAATTTTATTGTATGTATTTTTGTTGTTTTGAATGAAAAGGACATTTTATTTGGAATACACAACATTATCATATGTGACCTGACCTCAACAAATGAACCTTTGAGCCATTGGGGAAAAAAATAATCTTTTTTTCTTTAAGACGTGTGTTGGAGTGCCATGGATCTCATTATCAACAATTTATATTCAGATCCACGTTATGGATTTGATCCACCACACTTGTTCTTCATGGTGAGAAGCCATCTCTCAGTAGCACAGAATTGGAAAAGAGGCTTATTTTAGTGAGCTGCCAGACACAACATGTCAAACTGATCAAGTAACACATCGACAAAGGGAAGATGTCAAACTGTGTTCTAGTAAACAAAAGACAAAAGTCTAATTGGTGAGGAAGCGCCTTGACGTTTAGCATCTGTTTGCAGGGTGTGTGTGTGTGTTTGTGTGCGTTTGTGTGCGTGTGAGCGGCCGTTAGTGGCGCATATATTTGTGCCTGTGAGATTATGCTAAACAAGCTTACACAATGCGTTTAGTACGCAGGCCGCTAATAAAACATCATCTTGCACAGTCACAATTGTTGCAGCGGAAAAAAAAGGAGGGGCAAAGCGGCAGTCATGTGTCAGTCAAAATTGCAGCACCACCATTTTATCATGCCGAGCTAGTCTTTGGTCACTTACATACGTACGTACGTCAGGCATTCTAGCAGCAGCAGCAGCACAGGTTTTATATTGAGACATTTCCAGTATTTTGGTCTTGCTAAGGTTTAAAATGTCATACCATAGACTGGTTTTAATTAGCGCTGCAGGTATGGAATATAATAAGAATCAACCATCCTGCCAATGATGTTATCAACTAATACATTTATATGATTTAAAAAAAAAAAAGATTCTGCATCATTCAACAACAAAATGTGCATCCACCGAATGTATCATCTGTGAGTGTGTGGCTTTAGTATGAGGTAAAGCCTGGCCAATGAATGTCGAGTCAGCAGTTGCGAGCTTAAGGTTGGTGCTTGGCTAACTTTGTTGTTCTCTTGAAATGTGAAACGATGAACATTCTGTCCGTGACGCACTATTTCCTCTTGGCTTTCCGCCATGTAATATAAACTATGTATATGATTAATCGGCATTAGAACAGCACAGCAAATTGTTTCATCAAAATGTGGTAATTGTTGTCATCTATCAAGAAACATTGCTTTTATGTTGACTAAAAAGAATCTATCTTCTGGAAGGATGCTACGGCAAATGATGCCAGGATGACTGAGAGTTTTTACACTATGTGTGTTTTAATCCTGCTTATAGATAGAAGAATCTATTTTTATCCATCAGAAGACCTCAATAAAACGCAACGCTGGTACAGCTTCATTTTGCAGCCTGGAATCAAAATGTCAATCATTAAGGCAATTAAAAACAAAAAAAGACCAAAAAGCAAACAGCCTCCATTGACTTCCTTCCGGCTGTCATCTTCCCTGGCATGTTTTATGCATGATGTCAGCGCGGTGCTAATTGGTGGATGATTTATTTTGTATAGCTACAAATAGCATAAATGAGACTATTATGGTAGGCAAGGCAAGGCAAGGCAAGGCAGGCTTATTCAGTTATCGCAATTATACCGTTGTCACCGGTCCACTGACTACCAGACAGAGTAGCAAAGTGTCTTATTTTCAGATGAAATATTCATGAATATGTCAATGACTTTTGTGATTGCATCAAAACGTCAGCCTTTGTTTCCTTAAGGTCTTGATCTGAACTTTAGTGAGGTCCTTCATAATACGGTCTTCCTACTTTTGCCATCCTCCTGTCTTTCCTAAAGCTCATTTTTTTAGCACGACCCAATGCGCTGTTTGTCTGTCCTGGTGGCGTGTTTCGTCTCTTGGCTTACATTAAAAATAACACGTAAAGTGGTGGCTAGATGGCACTTTTAGCTAAAGCCTCTGCAGAGTAGAGGTCGGTGGAATTAGTGCGCGCAACTCTGAAGCAGAGTGGACTCCCAATTTTGTGTTTAATAGTCCGCATACTCTCGTCGTCCACTCGCACTAAATGCGGCCCCCCTTGCCCCTCAACATCGCCACACACACTCCCAGCCAACATATGTGCACGACAGGCTCTCACGAGGCTGCCAAATGCTAAGTGGAAAAGAGTGTTAAGTGTGGTTAAAAGGGATAGAGCAGGGGATCGGGAAATAAGTCGAAATCGGCTTCGGTGTGCTCGGACAGCGTTGGCTGCGCTGTGACGCGAGGTCAAATTTAATGAGCACAACATGGCCTCCCTCTGCCTCCTCTCGGCCATTTCATGGCTTAGGTCAAGAGGAGGTCATCGTAGGCCAAACGTTGGCACGGTAGCTCACAGTGTTTTGGGTGGATTTTTTTGGGACATGAGCCCATCTTATGCTTCTAATGTACTCCCTCCCACACGCTATAAAAAGAGAAAGCACATACAATTGACTTGCCGTCATCCTACGAATAGAAATAATATAGAAATATAGTCTCACTAATTTTAGCAATGTGATACTTCTGGTTGTAATAAATAAATCAATTAATTTGATAAATCGGAATTATTCTACTCCTCTTTGTGACTATACTATGGGGTTTCTAGCCACAGTAGTGATCTGAAAAACTGAAACAAAACTCGGTAGTCCTTTTCAACATCAACACCAAGCAAGCACAGCTTCCTCCCATTTTTCCGTCAGATGGCATCCATAAATCTTTCTTATTGAAAATGTCACCGCGTCCCCACCCCATCGGCCCCCCCCTGGCCCGGCAATGAACATCTAGCAAACAAAAACAAAAGATATACGTTTTTCCACAAAACAAAATGATGGATGTTGCTGAATGACATTGCAGATAAAATGAGGTCCAGAGTTGTATGTATGTATATTGGCGTTCACGCTCAGTGAGTACAAAGCCAGGAGGTAAAGGCCCTCAAAAGGGTGGCTTTGGACGTCTGGGTAAAATTGATAACACAGCACATAGCCATGTTCACCTGACGTCAGGTAGAACGTCATTATAATATTTTGCTGTGCTTTCGGTTCGGCCCAAATGCGATGAAAGCACTTTTTTCCCTTTGAGCCTTCAGCTCGCCACCAATTATTTCACCATGCTGACAAGGTTGCATGCCCCCCCACCATATAAGGAAGCCCACCTCCTCAGGCCCTTTGCTGGATGATAAGCTTCAGACCTCAAAGCATGATAGCAATAAAAAGACGACGTGGTCAAAGAAAATGCCTTAAGAGCTCAGAGATGGTTTCTCAAGGAGTTTTCTTAGATTCCAGCTCTTGGAACCAAACATCTTTTTCGGAATGATAAGATTGAGATTCCAAAGTGTATCATACTGAAATGATGATGATAATAATAATAATCAATCTGACCCCGGGCCTTAAGTTTGACATCTGTGGGTTAAATGAAAGCATCAGATTTGAAGAATAGAAGCCTCATGATTTCGGTGAGGGATTCTACTGCATCATTGTGATCATTATTATTGTAGGAGAGCATTTAAAAAGCAGAGTAAACACCTCACATCTACAGTTAAGAAAACAAAGTCCCCAGGCCAGCATTTGCCAAAGCAGAGCAACCTCTCAGCAGCTTGTGCATTTGGGGCTTAGGAGAGATAACCTTAAGGGCATTCAGCAGAGTCTTTCTTCAAATAGTTGCTTTCATCAATGATGTGTTCAAGTCCCTTAGTAAAGCGGTGTCAAGTGACGTCCGATTAGAAGAGTTGCCAGGTGATAAATGAGCAGGCAGCAGCTTAATTATGTGTCACCCCCCCAGCCCCAGCAGCCCCCGGCAGCGTGCTTGGAGTTTCATATATCCGTCTCACCTTCGCCACCGTCCAAGCAGGAAGCCTCACTTATATTTATACATAGTGTGCATAGCTATCGAATGATGTCATGGATTTCACTGTCCATTAACAGATCGCCTGACAGAGTAATTAAAAACAACTCACAGTGATGAATTAATCAATCCTCCTCCTCCTCTTCCTCCTCCTCCTCCTCCTCCTCCGAGCGATGAGCAGACAATCATTTGGTGGGGCAAGGCGAACCTTCCCAAATCTTCACATAATCCATATGTCCGCCTAATTTTGTTTTGTTGATGAGAGGGCTGTGGGCTTTTTTTTTCTTCTAATTCTCCAGGGCTGGCTTGCAGTTTTCTTCCTAGGATGGATTCTTGGTGTCACGTATGGGAATGGAGTAGGGTGACCAAATGCAGAAAAGGGAGGATGAGGGGAACAAACCAACAGGAACCAGCAAACTAAACTGCTGGGGCAGAGTGACAGGGGGACCGACAGACAAACAGAAACCGACAAAGCCAAAGAGACTAGACTAGAGACCAGAACAATCCAACAGGGGAGTCAGGACTTAAATACACGGCAGGTAACCACAGGCAGGTGACTGTGATTAGTACATTGATTGTGAGCAGACTCAGGAAGGGAGGGGAGGGGCGACGTCAACAGAAACCATGACAACCTATACACACAATCGAACGATCGGAGACGAGTCGTGACACTTGGACTTTATCATGTGTCCTGTTATGAGCACCCAATTATGTGTTGATCAATATAACTCATGTCAGGGGCTGATTTTTCAAACTTTCTCTCGTTCTTTTAATAGTTTCAAGCTCATTTTTGAGACATTCAGTTTGGTCAGGATGCACGGGTTTACAAAACATGGACACGTTTCAATTATTCATTCATTATCCATCCCGCTCTTGCCTCTCATTTAGTCGCTCACATAAACAAGCAGGAGCCAGCCTAGAAAAGGCAAAAAAAAACAAAAATACACAAATGCAAGACTCCCTGCTGAAAATACACAGATGAGCGATGCATAACAAAATCTTTTGACGGCGTGTCTGAAAGGGAAATTAAGCCAGCCTGTCAAAAAATTAAACCGGCTTCTGTTTGAGGAGAAGTAGATTTTTTTCTTCTTCTACAATGCACGTGGGCCTGCCAAGACGCTTCTGGCAAAAATGGAAGCGGAAAACCTCACGCAGTGTGCTAATGACACTTTCTTTCTGGCTGCATACATTTACTTTTAACCTCAATTTAACCCTCTTCTTATGTTTCTTTGTTCGGAATAATTGTCAGGAGCCAGTGTTAAACGGCTGCATATTTGATCTTAAAAACTATTAAAGAAACAGTGTGTCAAATATTTTGAGTTGTCAATGTAAATTCATTTAACACCCCACTATTGATTTAAATAATATGCAAAAAATATGTTCTATCACACCACCACGTGTTTTTAAAATAATCGTAGGTTTCATGATTAATATGAATAGAATAATAAAGAAACAGGCAGGACAGCAGTGCTCTAGGACTGAACTTTCCTACCCTTGCTCTAGGCTACGCTATGATATTTGTTCTTGTGTTTCGAGCGCTGGATAGCTCCTCAAAGCATGAATGGAGTTTTTGGGGTTAATTGCTATCATTTCGTGCTTGACCGAATGGATTTGTCACGGTGAAGTTCAAAGATCAGCAAACTTTTAAGTCTGTCTGACAATTAGCTCATCCAAACACAGACTGACTTGGACGTCCAATTACGAGCGCGCCGCCCTCTCGGGGCATTCATTAACTCCTCTCTTTGCGGCAAGCAAACCTTTTGAAAATATTGGACAAGAGGTCAGTGAGTTGACATCTAATCCCGTTCCATAGGTTCTTGTATGTCTTTCAAACCCGGGCCCCCATACAGAATTCTTGTCATCATTTTTCACAGGGAACTCAGTAGCACTTAAGGAGCTGAATTTTGTTAATCTAGAAAGGCAAGATTGTTAGACGTAAATGACTTAAGCCCGTAGCCCTCACGGGTGAAGATTAAGATGGTAAGAATTAATGTTTGTGTCCCACTGCTATATTTGTCAACCGCAACAGTGCGTGTATCCTATTTGCCGTTGTACGTTAGACAACATGAAAAATGCTCTGGACTTGTAAATTGTGTTTCTCTTTGTGTTTTTTTATGTCTGCGTTTTGTCATGTGACATTTAGTTCTTCCTGGATGACGCACATGTACGTGCATAATTTTTTTTCTCCCACCTCGCTGGTACTCTCTCACGCTGAGCGTCTTTTGCGAGAACCTCACATGTTTATTATTTATGAATGCATGCAAAGCTGCTTCTGCTGAATGTGAAAACCCTACCTTGCTTTGCTGTAAATAATGCATGTGGTAAAAACTTGCACTATTTCAGAGCTATGTGGCTGGCTTCTACAGAAAGTGCCCCCCCACACACACACTTAAACCTTTAAAAGTCCCCACATCCCCTCAAATTTTTATTTTCTATTTACTTTGGACAGTTTATAATGCTTTTTTTAAACCTCTGTCGCTACACCCAGCCACAATACGTCTGATAGACATATTTACTTAAATGTCCAAAATCCATTAGAAAATAACAGGAAACACACACACACACAAAAAGGCAAGAAACAATCATAAAAGGCTGCCGCTAACCTTCACTCTCCAATTTTTGGGCATCCCAGGATGTGGTAAACACTAAAAAAAAAAAACCACCCTTGAATCATTGTCCAATTTTTGGGAACCAAAAAAAAAATCACTTTTGAGTTATTCAGGCAGGGTAGTTTTAGTTCTGATATTGTTTGATAAATGGCAGCCAAATCAACGGTCCCGGGTGACTTTCTCACTGTGCCAGTCATTTGTGGAGCACTTGCAGGTGCACTCAATGTGAGCACCCGACCTGTTACCCCGGTGAATCACATCATTCATGAGGATGAAAAAGTGTGTGAGATGAAAAAGCGTGTGCGGCAATAAAGTGAGAGCGGCTGAAGAAGGCTGTGATCACACCCGCAGCAGTGAAGCCCTCCATCTTGCAGAGCCACCTGCCTGCGCAGGGAGGACCATAAAAATAGATGCCTTCAGATTTTGCTCAGAAAAAAGTGGCTCAATCATGTTGGCTTGAGCTCAGCAATCCTTTCAATGAGAAATGGACATGCACTTGGTCACTAACCCCCACTGTGTCCTTACCAAGCAGAATAAAGCTGAGGCACTTACTATGTATGTGTTGCAGGCTTGTTCAAAGCTCACAAACCAGACAATAATTCCCACCTTGGAGAAGCGGAAAAAAAGAGGGTTTCAACTTCCTTCTTTTCCATCATCTACTTTATTCCCAATCTTATTTTGACTGGCGCTCAGAAGTTTAAAACTGACCTATTTAAGACTTGAGACGACGGCTTCGACATTGCGACTCACACCCTTTATGCAAATGGTGTTATTATTGCATTTGTGTCTGTGCTGGATTTGGGTCGGGCAAAGACTTTGTTCCGCCACATCTGAAACCAACTGTGTGTGTGTGTGTACATATTTTTGTGTGTGTTGTGGAGTTGCTGAGTGTGCTGCAGCGACAGAGTGATTATTGTGTGTGTTTTCAACATCTGCTCACCGTAAACTGTCATCAGAGCTGCTAAAAATGGCAGCAGCGACGGAGGCCTAAGAAATAGGCACGGCAGGAGATGTGTAAAAAGAAAAGCACTATATCAGATGAACGAAAAGCACCCTTTACTCAAATAATGAAAGATGATATCGCAAGTACGCCGCAGTATCTTGTACAACATTGTACTGCTCGGAATCAAAACGACCTTTTGAGTGAATATGCCTCTAAATTCGTACAAAGGATCCTACAATGATGAAATATCTTTTGCAGGGTAATAATGATAACGGTGACCTTGCACAGTGCACAGAGTAAAGGAAAAAAAAAAAATCAATATACTGGTTCACACACATGCTATTATGAACGCAATTGGTGGCTGGTCAGTCACAATAAACAGCACCTTGCATTATAGAAAGAATTGGGCAAACAATCCACAGAGTAAAAAAAAGAAAGTCCACGTCATGCTCAGACAAGTGCATACTTCACGTGTGCTACGATGAATGCGATAGAGTTCCTCGAATCAAAGCAGTTACTTCTCTCACTAGTTAGTCCAAAACAAACAAAAGTTAGAAATAAAATTACACACTAAAACAATAGTCCAGTCAGCAACTCCATATGAATACAAACTTTACTATTAGTAGTAGAAATAATCCACATAGTAAAAAAAACATCAGGCACGTGAACGTTGTCCACTTTTCCAATACTTATGACCAAGCTTCTTATCAGGTATTCATGCTAAATAGCACCTTGCACAATAAAAACAAAAAACAAATCAATACTATAATCTATATTCACATGTGTGCAGTGCACAAGTCCTGTGAGTCATGCCATCGCTGCTCTCGTGTGTTATTCATTATAATCTTTCAGAATAGAACTAAACTACACCGTAAAGAAAATGTTGATGACATATTCATGCTTTCTTTGATTGGTGCAAACAATAGAGTATTCATGATCACTTGCCCTTCGCAGAGTCAAAATGATCAGAACAAATTGAAATAAAACACAGTTTAAGAAAAAACAACCCCAAACAGACTGCCTGTGATTTGACAAGTCAAACTTGTGGTAGTGGGTGTCAGCCCAGCTTGTGTCACTGCATTGACGTGAAAACAGAAGCTGGCGTTCTTTTGCAGGTGACACAGTCATTAATCACATCTGCCGGCGGTGTTGTGCGCTCCAAACCTGCCACACACTGTTTCTCTTTGCATATTTTAACGTCTCAAACCGAGTTGTTAGCTGTAATTATTTGCTGGGGCTGCTATATAAATCACCCCCCCAATACACACACACACACACACACACACACACACCACCATCAGTAGTTATATGGCTCTGTAATTAGTTACACTTGAATTATTCACTCGGCAATGTTGCCTTTGGTTGCAGTATTGAACTCTTTGAGCTGCTTCGCTCGTCAGCACTGTTGATTATTTATCGATAAAAAGGCGATCATTGATAATACTGGACTAATATTACATTTAATGGACTGCACAGACTATTAGAAGTTAGATGTAGCAGTGACGCAAGTCGCTTTGGACAGCAATACTCAAGTATATGTAAATATACCTCACTGTTAAAGTCACTGTAGCAATAAATACTTTAAAGTTTTGTCTAATACATTCTATTGTTAAATAAATGTAACATTTGTGGGAGTGCAGTGCCCCCTGTCTTTCAGCCCACCTTCGACCAATAGTTAAGCAGGGCTTTTGGTTACCTCAGCGCTCTCGGGGACCTCCATGAGCGGAAGCATTTATTTATAGTCTACTCCAGGGATGTCCACACTTTTTGCAAAAGGCCGCCAGATTTGGTTAGATGAAACTGTACAGTAAATTGTAAATATGTAACTATAAGCAGTATGTGCACCAGACTTTATATATAGACACCGCTTTAGTGTGACAGGTGCACCCATGGCCACTGTTTTATCAGAAGCGTTCATGTCAGTGTTGTGTTGTAATCTCGACAGCATGCCAGGAGCAACACTATGTCGTTGAAGTTTTAATTAAAGTCATTAAATGTAGAAAATTAATGGAGGCCTGGCATTGACTTGAGTTTCTTTGCTGGCGTTGGCGCCGCCATCAGTCAGCGGAGATGAGCTCCACGCATCTTATCTGCGCCGTCAGTCAGCGGCAGCTTAATTGCGCCAGCGTGAGGACCCGAGTGAAACGCTGTTTATTCTCCGCTGACTTCCATTGCTTTAAAGCTGCCCAATCATTTTCCGCTCCGGCAGACACATTGTGGGATAAAAACGTAGTAATAAAGCTTGAAGATCCACTTAGCATTACTTTGATCTTATTACGGCTCATGGCTGGCTCGTGCCTCTGTTTGATGTCAGATGCTTTTCACGCCTCGGAATCTGCATTGAGGCGCCCGCCCGGTGGCATGCAACACGGATGGGCCACCGACCTTGTTCATGCGTGCTCAATCATCAAAACAAATAGCTGTGCTTAATGCTAACAGTGCAAAATGTCTCCGATGGGCGAACATAAAGCAACAGAGCTATAAACACAAAAGGCAAAAGGCGGTAACACATGTAGGCCGACATCATGCATTTTGAAAGGATTCATGCAGCTTACTGACTTTGGGGGGAGCACATATGAACAAACAACTCGTTACACTCATGCATTTTTGTCATGTTGGATGATGACCTGGAGGAAAGCCATGGAAGCATGGGGGGAACAGACAAAGCTGAGATTGGAACCAAGCCTTAGAAGCTCACCATGTTGCCTGCTTGTTGAAATGCGAGAACCTATCCTTTCAAGCAAAAAATTGCTCATGTGTTCTCCTATGATGTAATGCTTTCGCTGTCCTCCCCCTCTTGTCCATATCATGTACTAGTTTCCCGTGTGGTCTCTCCTTCAATGAGAACAATAGCTATGATGTAGCGTGTAACAATTTCAACAATCACGAGTGCAACACGTGTGCACACACACACGCACGCACGTATGCACACAGATATGTGCCCCAAAAGGCAGCACAGCCAGTCCTAAAAAGGCTTCGGCAACGTGCGATTTCCAGCCGGATTGGAATGACAGCGTGATCAGCAAAGCGTGTCGCCTAAATCCCCAGATGAATGCTCAGGGGGAGCGACCATTTCCATAAAGTGATGGAATTTCCCCCTCGAGCGTGTTTTTGTACCTCCAAATCCTGTGCAATCCTGCAAGACAGCTGCAGACAAGGGAACAGAGCATTTTTTTTTACTTCATGCGACGGACCGTAGCAGGAAAGACGAAAGCAGCGAGGAACAGACGAGCATCGCGCAGGCCAGCAGGAGCGATACACAGAATTCGTTGGGGAAAAGAAAAAAAAAAAACAATTTGTGAGGGAATAGCGTGTGTAATTTGCCGCCTAATTAACAGTGTGGCATATGGCTGACTTGGCAGCGAGTTTGTATGCAATTACAAAGTTGTTGGACATGCAGAGAAAATGAGAAATTGAAAAACAAAGGCTTACTCCTAATACTCTTATTTGCAGGTCCATCCATCGATCCATTTTCTATATTGCTTATTGCAGGGGCGCAGATGGAATTTTGGAACTGGGGGGCACGAGGGCCATGTTTCTCTCTCATATATAAATGAATAATACATAAAATATCCATTAAAAAATAATAATAACGATTCTTGCATGGAGGGTCCCGGGGACCTGGAGCCCATTCCAGGTGACTTTGGGCAAATGGCAGTTGACTCCCGACAGACATTCATTCTAACATTCCTAGCGTCACTAAATGGGTAAGCGGCATGCCAATGGGTGTATTTAATGAACAGATTGGACTTACTCTACTGTTGGCATTTATGACTACCATGAACAATCCGCTCATAATGTTTCAATTGACACTGTAAAAGTAGAGAGTCATGTGACAAAAGGTTAAAGCTCCTCTCACGCTGCACTTAGCGGAAAAGGCGTGAAAGGACGACAGCGCTCAGGTGGTCAGTAAGCAATGAGACTTTTTCCGTACATGGCACCTGGACAAGATGCATATTTTAGTGTTAACCCTGGCAAAAGAGGAATGACGCATTCTTTACAAATGGCTCGTGGGAACTTGGAGTGTTTACTCTGGTGTGTGAGCTCCGTTTCCATCAAGAGCGCTTCAAGTTATATTTCAGGCTTCTAAACATGTCACTGTATTTATGTCATCTCCTGTTTGTCCCAAAACTCCAAACCCAGATCTATTAAGGCTTCCTCCTGCCTTATCTGTATATGTATAAGTCAGCCAGCTCCTCTCCTTTTGGATTTGCTTGTCTAACATCAAAGCAGTGCTGTCCTTGAATAGAACATATTTTCTTTTTAATTCGAGGGACCTTACCGTCACGGCAAACATCGTCCTGCTGCAACGGCGGCCTCCCCCCCCCCCCAGCATACACAATGAATGGTGCGCTGCTAAGTGCAGTGTGAATAGGGCTCAAGGAGAGTGGGCTTTTGAGCGACATTTCCGTGTGAACTCAAAATGCACTGTAACCGTAGTTTGGCTGATATTGTGGATCCCTGCCATTACACTGGGGAGTTTCGACAATTTGGAACAGCTTTTGGTGTGATGCACCACGTTGACAATATCATCATTTATGCATCAATCAGAACTTGTCTCTTGCACTCTACAGTCAAGTGTCTTGTAGTGAAAAAAGAATATTCAATTTTATTCTTGGAAAAACATGGCATTGCTGGGTGAGTGCATGTACCACATGGTTATATCATGGTTTATTTGTTGTGGTTTTGTTGTATGGTGGATTTTGAAACCACAGTCGCAGATGCACAACACGAAAAGCACATTCATGCCGAAGCTTGTGTTAGCCTCGACTCTCGCCCGGATGTCCTTCCATCGAATGCTACAATATTAACATTTATACTATTTTTCTGTTCAAATACATTCACAATGAGTTAGCGTTATAACATTTATGTATTCTTTTTAACATTTTAAAATCCGTTGAACAATATGACAATTATTTATAGAGGTCTTGGATCTCACTCCATTGCATTGATGGATTGCGACACTACAGACACAAATGTAAGAGCTAACAGGGCGAGAAATATTTCTGGTTGAAAAAATAGGCAAAATCAAAAGCCATGTGACTTGCCGCCTCCCATTGCATTTGTGACTGCACTGGATGTAAGTAGGCAGCTCTGAAGAAGGTGTTATAGGGTCGGCGCGCCGGCACTCCCCCGGTGAACCGGCTTGATGCGGTGCTACTTCCAAGCTGGCTGGGCAGGAGAGCCGGCGCATTTAGCTCCACGAGCAAATATTAGGCTCAGACCAGTTGGAAGGACAAACCCCTGGGGGGGTGGGGAGGCAGAGGTCTTTTTTTTTGGTGTTGCTGGAGTTCTCTGACACACTTGGCAAGCTCCTCTTTCTGATCCCCCCTCCCCATATTCCTTTTTTTAAATCTCCCTGCCTCCGTTTGAGTCACACGCTGACCCCTGAGCATGGTCCACGCCACCGGACACACGGTAAAACACAGCATGGATCAGAAAGCTGTCCCAATGCATCATCGCAAGAGGTGCAGAGGGTGGGGGCAACATGACAGACCTCATGTTGTAACCTGCTGGAACATGAGCAATGCACTCACTGTACTGGGCGGGCTGTGTATTTCGTTTGAGCTTTCCATTCTCAATTGGCAATCCAAACTGGAAAAGTGACTGATTATGTTTTTTACGCTGTCAAGTTTTAATTACGGAACTGATTCAATTAGGTCATTTCTACGAATGGATTTTTATATCTAACCATACAGTTAATGCGTTGTCTCAGAATGGAATGATCCGTAACAAACTTGATTATTTTTAAAGAAGTAATATCATGCAATTATTTTTAGCTTTTAGCTATGTCCAATTGCTATTTTCTCACCAACCCTAAAAGTGTTATTTTCCTCCATTCACTCATCTTGGAGCATTTCTGCTTTTTCCTTCTCTGTGAGCACCATCCCCGCCCAATCAAGCGTCTTCAAATTGTGACATCATAAAGTGAGGAGCCCCACCCATACCTCCCTTGCAGTCTAAAGAGAGGCCCTGTTTCTCAGAGCAGCTGTTCCTGCACCTCCAGTTGATATTTTGTGAACAAAATTAAATAATTAAAAATGTCCAGGACGCAGTCTGTCCATTTTTAAATCTCATTTTTGTTCGCTGGCTTTTGACTGTTATTGTTCTGCTACTGTATCTTAATTGTGTTTCAATTGACAGATTTTGCTAACTTTGTGTGGAAGCGATTTGTTACAGCTGCAGCTGTTGTAGAATAAGCTATATTAATAAAGTTGACACCAAATACGTCAGTTATAAATAGTCATAGTTATGTCTATTTTATTTTGATGGATTTTGTACGACTGCGGAAGAATTCAATGTGCCTCGCTGAGGAACTCAAAGCGTGTCCAGTGGGTGTTTTACATCGGTGTATAGCGAGACGTTCAATATTAAATGATTTGGAGGTTTTTAATGTATATTTGCACACATGCGGGCGGGCACGCACACACACACACACAAGTGCAGCACAACCCTCCGGCGAGGCGATCCCATTGCAAACACTCTTTATGATGTTAAAAAGGCTTTCAACGCAGATGGCAAATTGATTTTATAAGCTATCCAGGGTTAACCTCAAGGTCAACAAAGTGAATAGAATACCTGAGTGTCGCACAAAATCAAGTACGCTTGCCAGCTCATATTAACCCTATTCAACTTTGGACTTATTGACAAGTGTGCAAGGTGGAATCTATTCAGTGTTATTGATCCTTTTCCAGCAAACAGTCATGCAGTATTTGCTATTCATGTTTCTCCCAATCAACAAGGTTGTACTACATTGATACCAACAGGGTGACTCAAAAGAACTCACAGCGGTATCGGTCGGCCTTTTTTCTTGCTACGGAAGTTGCATTTTCAATTAAAGTTGCTATCTGTGTTCAATTATAAAAATAATAAGAACAATAAAAAGCATTAGCAGCAGCAACATTGGCCATTCATGACCTAAGAGTCCGAGTGACACCAACTAATGCATTGTAAAGAAAAGCATCAGCATCTTTCTGAGCGGCACGGAGGAACGGCTCGGCCCGAGGCGTCGCCGCGTGTCATCTTCCTGTCGTCTCTGCAGCAAAGTCGTGCGACGACGTTTAGATGAGATGTAAACAAAAGTGTTTTTTTTGTTTTTTTTGCCTTGCGGCCACAGCCAACCTCAAACTTCACAACCGCTTTCCCTGACACTGCTCCACGTGAATTTGATGTGTCACGAGCATGTATGCGTGTATCCCTGCCGTCCTTTCATTGTGTTCAGACCAGGCCTAAAAACAACCAGTTTCACTTTTCCAAGTTCTCCGCAAAAGTATGGAAACATGTTTTGATAGTATAAAAGCATGCCGGATTCAGCTCGAGCTCGCATACGATTCCCGGGTTTTATTTTGGTTTTTACACAGATAAGTACCCATTCTTGTGTACAAATTGTGAGTGCATCTGCCACCTTTGGCATTAAGATGAGTCTTGTAATGAGTAACTACGTGAATCGCTAATAACAAAAAGAGGTCGGGATCAAACCACACCAGGCTTTTACGCCCCCGACAACAACATTCCAGCAAGCTGTTTGGCGCCAGCTTGTTATCCCAAAATAACAAAGTGGATTAAATAAAATAAATTAATAAATAGAAATAGAGCACTGGCTCATAACTAGGCAGACACGAATTATCTTTACTTACTTTTCTGTCTTTTACAAGACAGAAAATGTGTTAGGAGGCACAGCGGGCGACATAAAGCACACATTTACAAAGCATAAATTGAAAATAAAGACAGATTGTGAAACGGAAGCACAATTATAGAGTGTCTATCATAAAACCTCTGGCCGGGTCATAAAGCAGGAACTAATTGTGCTTTTTTTACTCTTCATATCACATCAGCTTCACATCATTGCGCTAAAGCTTGTAAAGTTGTCTTATGGTATGAACACAAATCACGTGAATGAAGAAGCACTCTTTGCTTCCTGCATTGCCCCACTTGCAGTCGTGACGAACTGAACACCAGCTGCTATTTGCTTCCAATTTAGTGGCAAGAATTTTTTGGAAGGCAGTTTTCTGCTCCCTGTTGACTTGCGAGCAAAAATATTGAAAAACAATACGAGCGCTGTACGATGGCAGTGAACTCGATCGACTCTGTCCATAACAAGTAGCAGTTGGATACAAAAAACAATTCTTCAAAAAAACGGCACTTAAGCTATTTTTGTCTACATGTTTGTATTTGCAAACTCCCGTCAAAGTTCAATTGTATAAAAAGAACTAGGAAAAAACAAGTTCATATTGTCCTGATTTCTAATGTTGCTTTTAAAGATGTGCTTGTCAGGTGTGTGCGGAGTCTAGCCTTTGTTTTGACAGTTGCCGGATATCTAACAAGCTTTCCACTTTTTGTTGATGTTAAACAAATTGTGGCTGAGAGTTTTCATAAAGGCAATGACATTGGGACTTTTATATAGACTGTGTGTTGAAGTGTAATTGGATCAAACACTGGCATGATTAATTGAGGAGATGACAACCTGCTCACAGGATGGAAGAAAATGTATCATTAAATGAGTTGAGTTCTTTTTTCGTGATGAGCCACCTGGTTTCGGTGCCTCATCTGTCTGCCGGAATGGTTTCTCTAATAAGCGTCCTCCGTCAGGCCACCTGAACACAACCACGTTCTTTCAACAAGGATTAAATTTTGTTTGGGCTCAAATTAAAAATATACATGACAGTTTTGATTTCCCAATCTTTGGCTTTTGTCAAGGAGTAATAACCATAACGTAGAAATGAATCAAACCCTCAAATAAATAAACAACATATAAGGGTTAAGTCATATCTGCCCGAAATGAACAGCATCGGCCTTTACGAAAAAAAAAAATATGGTACACAAACCGAATACATCGACATGGCAACACATAGACGCTAAAATCTAATTGGACAAATCAAAACTAACAAACATGGCTGAATACAGGACAGCCAAGGCTATCAAGCACCCACAACTTGTGTCATGAAAACATTGAATCGAAATGAGAGGGCCCTAATACAGTTTTAGATGTTACATTATTGTATAAATGACAGGCTGTTTTGACTCTGAACATCACAAGTCGAACGACCAAAGACCTAAAACTCTCCAAATCTCGAACTTGTACCCCGAGGAATGCGGTGGTCATGTTCCAGATTCTGTGATCCCAACTCCCTGTATAAAATGCATCACCTCTCTCATCTTATTCCAATGAAGAGTCTCTGGCAGTCAGTCCAAAGGCAGTCACGGCAAACTAAAATAAAAAAATACCATCCCCTCATTTGCCAGTGCTTGCAAGGGAAGCAGGGAGTTAATCTCATGCGGGGCGTGTGGGGTAAAAAAACATGGATTGACTAATTTGAGTTGCAGCACTGGAACACAGTTCAAAGTCAGAGCTGTGATTTGATTCTCACACGAGAGAGAGGAGAGAGTCCGGCAGGGCACTGGTGCTGGCAGCGTGATAAGCCACTGATTGGAGCGCTTGTGTTGAGCTCTCCGCGGGCTTCTCACTCGGAGGAGGAGGAGGAGGAGGAGAGAGAGGACTGCCGACTAAAGACGACTGAGACAGAGAACACTTGAAGACCTCCTGGGTAGCGCCGGCATAATAAAGCACCTTTGAGGAGGACTATCACCTTCTGTTGGCTGGCAACAGAGGAGAAGTCTTCAAGGGAACATATTATGCGCAAACAAATTAATAACTTATCTGTGACTTGCTTTCATCAAAATACCCTCATCAGAACCAGTAGATGGATATGTTATTCTAGTACCGCGCAGTAGCATTGGGCAGTATCGTATAAATGTGCAAAATAATGATATCCATTTTTCATTTGGTAATATTTGAAGACGCGGTAAAGTGCATTTGGGGAGTTTTTTTATTCTTTTTCAGACATGAAATGATTGAAGATGTTGAAAACATGTACAAAGAGTGAGAACTGAACTGTGGAGATACTGTGTTATCATTATTCTTTTTTAACCAACAATACTTTTTTTTTTTACAATAAACAGTGCGTTGCAGAATAGTTGACCATGAGTGACCGGTCTGTTTTATCCCTTGCAGAATGAAGGAGCGGGACCTGCGGGGAATGTGCAGAAAGGTGCTGTTGCTGACCGTCTGCATCTTGTCTCTTTGGGGACAACTCAGCAGTGCGTCGTCACACCGGAGCCACATCGGTATGAAATGGGATGACTTCTACACAACTACGCAATATGCTAAGGCCTTCACATGTCGCAAGGGTTATTTTGATCTCATGATCAAAAAGATTTCAGATGGTTCATAAGATGACGACAGTGAAAACAGTCAATGAAATTAGAAATGAATGCACATATACAGAAGACACCAGGAGAAATAGACAGAGAGGGTTGCCGAACATTTTGGGGGTTTATACGCTCACCCCAAAGTTCGGCAGTCAAAAGTTTTTGTGCACCACTACAGTAGCCTAATGGTGACCATGCATCATTGTGTGTGTTGTTGTGCATCAGTGTGTGTGGCCAAGGAAGGACAAGCCTTTTCAAAGTGATTTCCTTTAATGGATGGATGGCCTGGTCCTAGGGCGGGAGGGCACAAAGTGTGACTACACATTGAAATAATGAGCCTCATTTCCGCCACACGACAATCGTTGCCGGCCGCAGTCGCTCGCTGAAAGCTCCACCAAAGCAAGTCGTTTGATCAGACCGGAGAGGTTGCACCTGAAGGGAACATGTCACATAGGCCAGTGATTTCTTAAGCTGAAATGATTTTCTGATCAGATTTGTCAAAGTCGCATCTGAGGTTGGGGGTTAGAATTTGGGTTGCAACCCCTCCCTTTTTTGTTTCATTTTCCTGAACAAAACAAATACATAACGTTGTCGGTGAAAATCGACCATCACGGCTGGCTGATCCCTTAAATGTTCTCTCTGACTGACGGCTGGATCTGAAACATAAATCTCACGAGGAACAAAGTCTAGCTGTACAGCATATTCAATTTTTGCCTTTATGTTACACTCACACTGACATTTATCCAATAAATGTCACATTTTTCCCAGTTTGAAAGAGGTCTTCTAATGCTTTGGCTTTCTATTTCTGCTTCAGTGAGTCATACCCCTATCGTGCCCCTTGAAAGCGCAAAAAAAAAAAAGGTTTCAGTTGCACTATGGTGTTTAAATCCTACCTTAAATTCATGCATATTTTTGACAATGTTCCTGTAAATCCCATTTGTTTGACTGCAAACACATTGGCTCAATCATTTAATCCACAGGCTTAAGTCGCCGCCTGTGCATTTGTGCCACTGCTTGGCTTATTAGTAGCAAGCGCACCCTCGCACCCCTAACGGCCGCCGCCATGCATTTCACTAATCACGCCCGCCTCTGCAGAGGTCAAGTCAAGGTGGGCCGTATAAACAAACATCTTTAGCCCCCTCTCTGTTTACCTTCGCCAAAGCGGTTGAACTTTTCACCACGACCACGACCGGAGCACGCGGCGCTCTCGCATCAGCGCCTTATTAAGAAGGCGCCCCCCTCCCTCCCTCCCTCCCTCCCTCCCTCCCTCCCTCCCTCTCCTTACCCCACATCCCCAGAGCACCATCTACATTCATTAGCCAGTCATGAAAGAGTGGCGAGGGAAGAAAGCAGGCGAGAGCCAAAATGGTCTGGAGAGGAAGCCAGCAAAGCGTGCTACCTTTTGGCTGTACCATCTTGTCTGTTTTGACTTGGGCTGACAATGCACAGGGTCAAATTGGAGTCGACGCTATTAATAATCAGCTTTGAAAGTTGACTACCACAAATTATCATAACACTGAGTTTGCCATATGCATGTAGATTTTTAGCGCTACACGTGTGTGTGTGTGAGGCGGGGGAATGGTGTTTTTAATTTACTCAAATTCCTTTTGAGAAGTCGTCGCACAAAGTGAAATCATCTGGAACCAGGTGCATTTTTTAAAGTCAATTTTAAACAAAGTGTGTGGCTCAGATAATTTTATTTAATTCAATTGAGTAAATTGAGTAAATTCAACAAAAAAAAAAATCAGTGTATAGTTTACATCCATTGTTTTGGGTGTTCTCTGTTGACCAACTTCTTGGATTTTTTTTCTTCTCCTTGAACAACAATTCTGTGTGTGTGTGTATGTGGGGCAAAAAAAAAACAGCAGTCAAGCTTGTTTTGACTGAGAGGGCAAAAAAGTGAAATGTTGACAGGAGGAAAACATTTTCTTGGCAAGACCGTGTGATGCATTGAGAGGCGGGGGAAAAAAACAGAAAAGAAAGAACGTATGCAGCGGAGCTGTTTGCAGGTCATGAACTGTTACAGTTTTAAACACAAGTCATTATGCAGTGCAGATTTTGGATGCTCCTGCAAACTGTGATCAAAATGACTTGTCACATTGATACTGAAGTGTACGCACACATCCACACGCACACACACACGTACACGGGCCAGGCGGCCTTATTAATAGCATGCAACTGTGCATAAGCTCTCATTTGAAATTCAGTGCAATATTTCCATATTTGCTTATGGTGTACGCTTTGTGAAAGTGTGTGATGCACCCTAATGGCTTACTCTCCAGCCAGACTTTGTGCTACATGGGGCTTTTGTCTCCTGTTTTTTTTTTTTTTTTGTCTTTCATATGCAAATTTAATTCAGCTGTTTTTCTCCCTTACTCATTTTAAAGTGTTAACGCATGAAAAGAAATATCCTCCAGAGTCCAAATTAATGACAGGATCCGACATTTCACGCTTGATCTTGTTTAAAAGCAAGTACCAGTAGTCGAGTCACTGAGTTCTTAAAGGCTTCCGGTTATTTTAGGAATTTGATGTAGTGCAATTGGGGACAGTTACGTTTTGCTAAAAACATAAAAAAGTAACTTGTATATAGAAATAACAAAGTAGAATCCTGACCGTCATGCTCATGAGCCAGTGTTGTCAGAGCTTGGTTTGGTCAGAGCACAAAATAATGGCTCCCCTGTGCTCCTCCCATTCAAGATTAGGCAACACAAATTTTGGCAATCAATCATGCTCTTTGACACTGTACAAATTGGATGTAACTTCATCTGTAAAAGCTTCAGAATTATATGCGGTATAGGTCGATACAAATACGCTAGCAAGCCATGCGTGTGATAAAGATGAACATTTCACATGAACAATTACATCATGTCTAAAAATAGATACAAAACACATTTTTAACTAATAAGAGCTATTTTTTTTTCAAAAGGAGTGCAAAAGAGATCTGCATGGCATGATCACACAAGCAGTTTTTGAATGGATGGATATTGCTTGGACAAAGTTTAAGCATCGCATTTTATCCCAAATAACGTTTGCCCAGCTCATCCATGGGCACGGCCCGTCGGCCGTGGATGATTGCGTAGATTGGGTGGCGACTCCAGCTTCAACGATGACAGACAGAGATTGAGACAGAGATGTGGATGTTGCTCAAGAAGCACTGTGGAGGTTGACAGAGGCGATTGGGTCCCCCGTCTCGCTGTGGCAGCTTGCTAGATTAGAAAACCGTCAAATGTCCGGGGCGATCGGCGTGTGAATGGCAACTCTATAGATGAGTGCAGAGTGGCCTTGGATGATTTTTGGGTGCGCTTGTGAAACCAAGTAAGAGGAGACAAAGCACACGTGGGGAGAATCCTAATAGCGCTTACTTTAAAATGACATCATTCTGAAACTACAACAGAGCTATACAAGTTTGTCATTTTCTATTCATTTGAAAAATAGGATGTTTGCACATGAAATGAAGGTAGCATAAAAATGATAAATGATAAAAAATTCTTAAAATTGTCAATATCGTTATTAATCAAATTATATGAATGTGACCTAACTCAATGAAAGAACTGAGAAATCCGAACGTGTTTACCATCTTAAATAGGTCAAATTGTTGTCTTGGTCACAGATACATTCCAATTGTCCTTTCAAATCTTTTTAATCCAATACATTTCCAATTAATCCAATAAATGAATTCAAGTATGTTGCTTACATTGTCACAATTGTTACCGAATGGGGCGAAGCACAACTTTATGCAATAAAGTATATGTAGTCTGCATGCCTTGGTTGTGCTTTCAGGCAAGCGCTATGGTACTTACTGTGTTGTTCTTCTTCTTTTTCATTGTGTCTGTCAGGTTGGATGCAAACGGTGTTTGCGAGCGTACCCGCGGGCAAGCGCCGAGTCTCTAATCGCAACTCGTATGTAAACCCATTAGCCCTGGAGACTTTATGAGTGACTTCCAGCTATTCTGGAACGGGCTGGAATAAGGTGTTTTTTTTTCCGAGAGGGGATTTTGATATAGGAGAGGGGATGATAGCCATTCTGGCTAATGAATGCAATCAGTGGAGAGGTGCTAACAGCATGGCAGTAATTGGGTCTTACACACTAAAAGCCTTCCTTTATCTTCCAATTAGAGAAGCCTCCTTTAAAGTTAGTCAATTGTAGTGCTGTTAATGGGCCATGCTTGGTTGGAGCTGAGCACCACGAGGAGATTCAAGGCCGTTCTCTTTTTCGAAACGGTCACTATAGCTTCATTCCTCTGCATTGCATTACTGAAAGGCAAAAAGATGGGAACTTATTCATTTTGGGGATGGATGGATGGATGGTGGGTGATTCACTGCCTACCTAAAGGCTCTTACAAACCTTATGCTAACTTAAAAGAATGACTCGCTTGCAGAGATATTTAAAAAAAAGTCTACCGCTACCAAAACACATCATATTTATTGTTGAAATATACATTTGCGTTGGTATATGTGCATTGGTCGGGAAACACAGGCGCAGAATAAGCTCATTTTTAGTCAGTCACCCGACCATTATGGTCCCAACTCCATGTCCAATTGCAAGCCGCCTCAGGACACCATTAAAAGCCAATGCGACTTGTCCCTTTTTAACAGGCCATCTTTGGCAAAAAAATTACATTGACAAACCTTAGATAAAAACAAGGAAAAAGGTACTTTCGAGAGAGCTCCGGCAGTTCCACCTATTACATTTTATCTGGCGCTCCATTCTCATAAAGTCGATGCTCCGCCTTGGTCGTTGACTTTATGGTCCAAGTGTGGACAAGTTGCCCCTGCACTTCATTCCAGAGGAAGTCACGGAGCGCAGCGGCAAAAAGATAGAGGCCAGCGTTTCACAGGGTGTGCTTTTATTTCACTTATTTTCCTCGACATGAACTATAAGCCCCTATGGATAGAGCAGGATTAGTTAGGGAAACTACTTGATGCAGAGTTGCTCCTCATAAAAGTCTGGTAGGATTTTTGTGATCTAACCAAAGACAAAGAACGTGATGAATATATGATTTGTTAAAGTGTCGCAGTAAGTATGAAGAGGAAAAGTATTGTTTCTTCCCAAGTATTCCCAAAATGCTCTCAGATGTGGTGAAATAATCCTATAAATAATCACAGCCCCTGATGGGGAGTTAGAAAAGAGAAAACTTAAAATGAGTTTAAACAATATGCACAGACAGCATAAGGGGAACAGTAGCAAGCACTTCTGCCTCGCAGTTCCCACTTTCGAATCTTGTTTTAAAAATCCTGTTGAGACTTTAACGGTTCTCCCTGTGCTTGCATTGTTATTTCCAAAGGTTTTGGCTTACCTAAGACTCTGAATTGCCTCTATCTATCTGTCCGTCCCTCCATCCATCCATCCATCCATCCATCCATCCATCCATCCATCCATCCATCCATCCATCCATCCATCCATCCATCCATCCATCCATCCATCCATCCATCCATCCATCCATCCATCCATCCATCCATCCACTCTTGCAAACAACAAGCGATGTAGGCCTATAAATAATTGATATCTCATTTCAAGAAAATCAGAATCCATTCGTTCTCAACAACAGTGACTAACGAACCACCTCCAGACCATTACGTTGTGCCGTGCCTGCCCGTTTCTCGATCAGTCAGTCAAAGGCACAGAAGCTGAAAAATGAAGAACGTGGCAATGCAGTTGGCGTGCGGTGGCGCCAGCCGTTTAGGAACAGACATGACAGATACTGTAAGCCAGCGTGTCAAGATGAAAAGAGCGGCAGATAGAGACGCCGCCGCTCTGCGGTTTGAGGCCGACACGCGCGTGGCCCGGCCCGGCTCGACTCGGTGGCCTATCGATCGTGCTTTGAGAAGCCTTTCAAGAGCGCGCTCGTTAGTGGTGTCCTACTGGCTGGGAGCCAGAGCTCAGCTGCGCTCACCAAACATGCACAAATCACTGACATCACTTCAACTGCCAAGGCCAATGTAAAAAGAAGAAAAGAAAAAAAGAAAAAAAAAAGCTCCTTACATTTTGCTGCACCAATAGGGCCATCTAATGTTGCAGGAGTACATATGTGTCAAACGTTTGGAGGATTGGCAACGAAAAGCAGGTTGCAAAGGCTGCATCCCTCATCTGTTCAAGGTTTTGATGTTCTCCTGACATCATCATTGTTGGATGAGCGCTAAATGATGCAAAATGACTTTTCATCGGCGTCGGCCTTGTTAGCCCATGGTGAGGCTGGTAAGAGTAGCTCCAGTAAATCAGCAACAAGCTAACATGGCTGTGAGTGTACTCAAGCTCGCAATGCAGAAAATGAGATGGTGACAAATGCTTCGGCGGCGTCCCGTCCCACGCTATTAGCGGGAGAAAATTGCATGTGAATAAAAAAGAAGAACGCAGCGAGGTGGTTCTGTGAACATCTATTACTACATTTTAAGAGCCCAGTCAACACTCTCGTCCTTGTGTTAGAGTAGTTGCTCACTTGTAAGGCCGCGGGAATTAATCAGTCAGCGGCAAGCCAGATGAATGGTTCATCCAAAGCGCGTCGGCTCGGCGGGACGTGAGTGCCGACTCATCTGATTTTAAAGTCCACCTCCCTAAAGATCATCCTTAGCGGGTGAAACGAGAAAACTAATTTCAGCTCTGTCAACCAGCAGTCTGACCTATGAGGATAACCGCTTTGATGAGTCAGCAGCCGTCCTCAACTTTTATTTTTGTCTCTCGGAGGGAATCGCCTTCTCAGGCATCCTCTTTCAAATTCTTAGGTTTTTATTTTTGCCCATTTGTTTAGAATTACCGTACGGTATTGTTTACAAAATCCCCTAAGCTTTCTAATTTAATGGTTCTTATCATCACCGTAGTCACAAAGATCACCAAAGATGATTTCATGCTGCATATATCAGGAAGACTGATGGAGTCGATTGATCTGCCCAGTTTATACTTTGCCTATTTGTATTTTGGAGTGCACGAGAGGAAGGCTTTCAAGCTCAAGAGCCTTTTTCACCCCCGCCAATATTCATAAACGCTAAGTAAAAGCACCCCTGCCTCTTTTTCAACTCAGCAGGTTTACAGGCTGGAAAATGTGTCTTTTCTGAATACTTTAATTCAATTCAAGTCTGATTTTGTGCATTATTTCCTCAGCAGGCGCCAACATTGTGGGTCTTTTGAATGTTTCGAGAATTGTTTCTGCTGTCTATATTATTTAATAGCGGCTGACATTCACCCCCGCTTTTTTGTAACTCCCGCAGTTGTGGTTCTTTAAGTATCACTTGGAGGCTTTTAGCTGAAAAATGTACTTTTTATGAGCTGCGATCAGCATAGTGCCTTTGAACCTAAGTGGATTACCAAAATGTGGAGCAAAGAGTATGAATCATTGGAATTTCATAGGGGCCTGGACCGCCTGGATTTATGTCGACTTCACTCTGTATTTTATGTTTTGATGTACTTCTGCCTGAAAGAGGCACGTGTTAGTGAAGTCAGGATTCAAAGTATATCTGGCTCTTGCAGTGCCAAAGCAATTACCGCACGCCTGAGAGGATGAACACGTTTGTTTCCTTTGCGCATTCATGTTCACGCTTAGGCAGGAGGAAGTCCAAATCTGTGATGTCATTGGCTGCTCTATTGTAGATGCCGCTTAAGTCTGGTCATCACTATTGCAATCAATGACGCATACTATAGGACGTGCATACTTTATCCAATCTTTTATGAGACGTTACGCACAGAATGTTTACAGTGGACCCCTGCGTACTTCAGATTCACCACCCACAGATTCACTTATTCGTGAATGTATTTTTCAAGAAATAAATAAATGATATAAACATAATAAAATAAATGAATAATATAAATATGATATGATATAATGAAATTAAAAAAAATATATATATATTCAGAGCAGATAAGTGCGGGCGAATGATAGCTAGGTGATGGAAGATATACAGCAATGAGTTGCTCTGTGCATGTGAGAGTCTAAATTCAGTGGTTTCATTAAAACAAAGGGCAAAAGAGAGAGGCCTCTTTTGTGCCTTTTTCTTGTTTGGATGTGCATGACTCAGCATCCCAGTAGTGTCGTTA
The DNA here is from genome assembly GCF_059516105.1 of Syngnathus floridae. Taxonomy (NCBI): domain Eukaryota; kingdom Metazoa; phylum Chordata; class Actinopteri; order Syngnathiformes; family Syngnathidae; genus Syngnathus; species Syngnathus floridae. The sequence goes on along the minus strand of NC_142423.1, from coordinate 14,826,221 downwards.
TTCTAGCCATAAAAGCAGACTAATGTGCGGTCTTCCCGTGTCATGTTATGTAACAAGCCTATTGATATTCAAGCCTGACTTTCGCCTCGTCTTCAGCTTCTAATTTTATGCCATAGATCTGAATGTAGCCTTGTCAAATGAATACCAATTACTGCATGTAACTTTGCATGAAAGAGCTTAGTTTTGCACTTTCTTCATCTTTTCATCATTTCTCCTTCTTGCACCGTGGACTCTCCCGCCGTATTGATGTTATCTGATTTCCCTTGTGGTCATATTTACGGCGAAGGCTTGCTTGTCGCCTGTCACTTGAATGTCATTATGGTTTTCACCGTTTCCTTTTGACAGGGTGTCTCTTGTCTTTAATGCTAAGTAGGAACAGTTTTTTCCCCACGTTGACATTTTAATTCCATCATTGGAAAAAGTTGCGGATGAAAATTCTGCTCGTGATATTTTAATACAGTGAGCAATTACATATATTGTTCAGCAAAAAGATTCATAGATGAATCTCACTTGCTGCTTGTTTGAATATCAAGATGGTCACTAACGGACGCCCATTTTGCGGACCAAGGAGGATGAGAAAAGGACAGATTAAACAACCCCCCCAAATGATTAAACGAGACATACCTGCACTTTGTGTCACTTTCAAATTTCAACACGGCTGTCAAAATGTTCCTAAAATGTCCATTATTTTCTGAATATTATGTGCGTTACTTTAAAAATAGGAAATTTCTGCCCCTCTCTAAGCCCCATGTGTCAGTGTCAAACTTTAAGAAGACGGGTCCATTTGACCCAACAGCAGGTGTATAATAGGGGTCTGGTGTGGAGATGTTTTACAGGACGGGGTCCCCTGTGCGTCACACTCGGCCAAATGAGGTCTCTGTTGCCGTCGGTGACGGGCCACCGTTGTTTTGATTGCCATTCCAGCGCTGGAGCTTTCTTCCTGGAGTGGCCGGGTGAAGCTGACGGATTCAGTCGTGCGGCTGACAGCTCGGACACCCTTGTTAGCGATGCCTCCCTACCTGCATGTTAAATCAATCGTTTGATTGTAACCCTGGTGATTAGCACAGACGGACAGACAATGGGAGCCGGCCAACCAGGTACAATATAATGATATCAAGGATATAGACTGCCCCAGTAGAGCTGGACCCTGATTTATTGGAGGACAAATTGCATTCTAATTAGAATGTATGTCGAGTCTGTATAAGGACCTCCCGGTTAAACTGTGGAGGTCTGCTGTGAGCAAGTTTGGATAAACCTGCAAATGCTTCTTTTGTGAAGACTTTTGTTTTCTTCTCTCTGCTCCGTTTGAATATGTGTCTTGTCTCATTTCACGACCCCTCCTTCCCCCCCCGCCTCGGAAAAAAGAGAAACAAATGCAAGTTGTAGCGCAGAAACAAATTCCCTAGCAAAAGCATTATTCAGCCGGCCCATTATACGAGCAAATGGTTAGTTCTTGCTTTTGTGCGTATGGTATTTGCAAACAAATGCTGTCAAAGAAAGTGTGACAGGCCCAATACAAATGAATGGAGAAAAAAAAGATGAAAATAATGTATTTGTTCAAGTGTCCTATTCATTTTCAGAGAGTTCCATCTTTTTCATGAATTAATATTGTAATTGGATATTGATTGATACCAGCGTAATGCAGCCGATTTATCAAATATAGCCAAATGCTTCTTCGGATTCGAGGCTTGAATTGAAGGGAAGCAATTCCCTTTTATATCTTTCATTTGTCCAGAACACGCATTCAATGACAATGTGGGGAAAACAAAATGTTTGCAAAAACGTCTAACATCATTTCAATTTCTAGCAGAATTCAGTAACTTGATCATGTTCATACACTCAGTGTGGCGCGGCGGCTCGCATTTCTGCCTCTTGTGTTGGGTCTCTCTCCCTGTTTGTTATTCTGCTAATTCCTCCCATGATAAAATTAATTCAGACTCAGCAATTAAACAACAACATAAATGCATCAAACTTTATTAGAGATCTTTATCGACAATACTGACCACGGATTTACTTTAAATTGGACTGATGCTCTTGCAGTATCGCACACCACTGATAAATTCCCATTAACCTTTGAAAAGTAATGAAAAACAGGTCGTTTAGCGACTCTTTATAATGAGGCGCAAAACGAATGACTTTGTTTGCATGGGTATCGTTGCGCTTATGGCCGAGCCGACAGCAGGAGAGCGCTATTGATCTTCAGAAGGGGGCGCCGGCCGGGATTCACGCCAATCCTCGTTAGTGGTCTCTGTCCTTTCACCTTTCTTTATGTCCCATCTCCTTCCTGCTGATGTGATTCTAACTCACGGCAGGCCTAAGTGCTTTAATAGAAATGTATTGATCTTACCAACACACACACACACACACACACGAGTGGACCTTTCACCTGGTATCTCCAGCTCTGTGCTATACGCTCACACTTGATAGCAAAATGAAGAGTTGCTTTGTTCTTCATCAGGATGACAGGGTAACCATGGTGATTTGCTGAGCCGCTTGGAGCCATACAATCAAAGTCTGTGGCCTGCGCACACACGCTAACACACGTGTTCTTCCTGCATGCTCTGTCAGTGTGTCCTTGAACAACATATTGACCTATCAGTTTGTCAATATGAGTGCAAGTTCTCGTGCAGGGTGGTGGGTGTGAAGAAGAAGAAGGAAAAGAACACACTCATGGCTGTGAATCAAGTGACTCAATAATAGATGGCTCTTGTAGTTGAACATTAATATGGACATGACTGACCCATCACCCTTTCAACCATGCATCCATTTGTCTTCATTATGCTTGATTAGAAGTTAGTGTGGGGAGTCACGCTCGAGATTTATTTACATTCATTTGAGCAAAAAGACGTTGAGTGTTGTAAAAGTCAACTGGGGCTATGACTGAGATATATCAAGTGTGTACTGAGAATGCACTCTGCTCCTCTTTCATTTCCAAATGTAGCCAGCACTGTCACACCGAATTTGAGTTTCCCAACGGTGCCTTCTGAGAGTATTTGCGAACGTGCGCTAGACTGCCTACAGTACGGATAATGCCGGCCGGCCGGCCGGGGTTCGGATTTTGTTGAGTTCGAACATTTTCTCAAAGGCGTTTTGGACCGATATCGACGACGTGTCAATGGCGATGCATTTTGATATTGAATTATCTCCCAGCCCTAAGTCAAACCAAATGCAAATGTCTTTCATTTTAGAATACAACTTTAATCGTATTTCACTTCCTCCCACCCTCCCCGAAATTGCCTTCAGTGATTTGAATTTTATGTGTGAATATTTAAATAAATGGCACTTCCCACGAGCTATTTCACTTCCCAAATCTATGCAGTGCTGAATTTTGCACTGTCACAGCTTTGACTACATGCTTTTTAATGAGTCTCTTGTCTTTTTAAGGTTCATCATTGTCTTTTGCTCTATTCTCGGTACGGCAGCAAAACTCCTCAGTCGGATGGTTAGCAGCTGAGTCGGACCCGCTGTGTCCAGAACTGGCATCCTGTTCACGGGTTCAGGTCTGGTCCCAGAGGCCATAATCTCAAATAGCAGACTCATTTTTAATTACCAACCTGATCCTCTTCCAACCTTAGGCCATCCCTAACATCCACTTGGGATCTTCCAGAGTTCCAGAAATGATGGAACCATCATTTTTGTATGGATAATCAAACGTCTGGGGATGCCGGCCGACCTGGCTTGAGTCATCTTTAAGTCACCAATTGGGTTGGTCTTGCTTGACTAAAGTCTATGAAACACTTGGCACTCCTGTGTTTTGACACGATAACTTGAAAGCCCAATAGCATTGTTCTCGTGGGCCAATCTGGACAGCATTTGTTCTGTTCTCCCAAAAGGTGAACGCTGATCTCACCTGTCATTGATTGCCTGGTTTTCATGTCCTCAAGCCACATCTGAATATCTGGCTAATTAACTTTGACCGTGGGCATGGCAGTGGCTCAATCTTACCAATTAGTCAAATGGTCTAACCTCTTCTTATTTTTATTTATTGACTTATTTTTGCATCAGCAGGTCGGTTGATGGGGCGAAAAGGCGTTTAGTGGTAACTGCCGCCGCTGCCTTTGGTGCGAACGTGAATGACTTTGTATCGATCGGCGCGAAATGTTTTTAATGTTGCAAATGAGATCTCGCAATTGGCAGATAATGGGAAGGTGGGAGATTTGCCGCAATCTTGGTTTCAAATCAGGGTCTCTATTGAAAATCTTTACCGGTGTAATTAAGTGTCCTCTGAAAAGAACTTCAAAACTGTTTGAATCACATCTAAACAGCCACATCAAGCTTACTAGGTTCTTGAGACTAACGGCTGTTTTGGATTATTGTTGTTATTGTTGTTATTGGGTGATCGATGGTGGTGAGGTTTCAGATTTCGGCCTTTGGAAGTTAGTGGTCCGTCCGTCTATTACAGATGCCCTTTCTCCAAGCACAATCAACTCCAATCAGAATATGACCGAAAGAACACCATTCTATTTGATTAATGACAGTGTGAAGTTGTACACTAGTGCAAAGTTAAGAGGGTACATATTATGGGAAATTGACTTTTTAATTGCTTCTCTCTATCAATTGTTGGGTCTCCAGCCTTCCCGGCCACCTTTCAAGTGTGAAATTAAACAACCAAGCAAACCGTTTGTGAGCTGCCTATGACTAAAACTGTGTCTGCTCTGACGGATCGTGACAGGCTGGCTAATATGACGCACACTGCCGTTTCAAGTTTCTCCGCCCATGACTCGGACAATAGGCTGGGTGAGGAACTGCTATTTGAAAGCGTAGGCCCAAGTCTTGTTGGTATGGAGATGGAGATTATTTGTCTCTGTCAACGTGGATGTTGTCGACGACACAGATCCGGTCGGTGCACTAATTGACATGTGATTGATGTCAGCTTGGTAATGAAGCTCTGCCTCCACATACATAAGACAAATTGTCTTTTTTATTTTGTCCTTCTCAGCCATACACAGGCTAACGAAAAGCATGGGTGACACTGTGTTGTCAGACTTGGCCCGCTTTGGTACATATAATTAGGTAAGTGACTTGAGCTAAGCAATTATAATTACTATGACCTTCATTCTTGCTAATGGCCTTGTGTCTTCCTATATGCATATTAGCTCACTGTCACGGGCGGAGACAGAGCGACCATATGCGGGGAAAGGGGAAGTGGAAAGCTGGCTAATAGGAAGCAACACGGGTAGAAGAACAAAAGAACAGACACAGCAAATGAGAGCTGGGTGACATACAGGCAGCTTGCAGACAGGTAGCAAGCCAGACAAACGGCTTTGCAGGCTTTAAGTAAGCGAGTCAACCAGCTGGGAGCAGGTGTGGTAATGAGCAGAAGGTGCAGCCATTCAATGCTGATCAACGTGATGGGAGGAGCCTGCTTCCAGGTTCTGATCAGTGCCAGATATGGCTTAGAACAATTGATGAAAGGAAAATCAATGTTTGGAGGGCACTGGCACGTATACATACTCGTTGAAACATGCATTTTTATCCATTTTGTCAGAGGGCCATTTTGTCTCATTGTAACAAAATTTTGTGACGCTGCACACAAAGGTTACGGCAATTAAACCGATTGCATTTGTCCGTTGATCGTGTAGCCGGCCGAGCTGCGGTGAATGGCACTCCCAGCCAGAGCTTATCGCTGGTGCAGCATTGGGTCTGGCTTACTTGGTGAAATTGTGAGTAACGGGCCACGATTTCGAGAGGGATCACTGAACGGAACAAGAATAGAGGACGCCCGGAGGTTGTGTTCGTCTTGGACATGCTTTTCACACTTATCATGGATCTAATTAGGTTGCGCAGGTGTCTTGCTGTATTTTCTCAAAGGAGGGAATCGGACCACTCGTCCTCTAGAAGGGCCGCAGGGTCAGTAGAGTAGCCGGTGCTCAAGGATATCATACCAAGTGGGGCTGGACCGGGTTCCTCCGCATGGGGGTTGACCTGGATTTCAATGAGCTGTGATGTTTAAGACAAGCTTGTTCTCAGAAATGACTCCAAGGCCCTCGCAGCTGCACTCTAAATACCAAAGCGGGGCGAGTGGGGGTTCTCAAAGGTTCCGCAGCCCAACCTTCTCTCGCTCCACAACGGCAGATTAAAGTAAAAGCAGCTGCTTGTTGACAGACAAATGGCTCCTCAATGGTGCAATTGCACTGAACATTTCCTCGGCGTGTGTTTGTAGTGCACCGTGTGAACTCCTCAGGTGTACATGCATAATACATAAGGGCTCGCTGAGCAAGCTCTGTGTATTCAACAATGAAAGCATTGCACAGTCATGTGGGAGATGAGCGCTCCAGTCAGTCAGGCTTTTTGCTCCATCCAAATACGGCCGCTTGGTCAGCTTCTCAGTGTGATATGATAACAGAGGTGCTCAGCCAGTATAATATATGACAACAAAGCCAACACTAATCCTGCTTCCGGAGGCTGAGTGTGATACCGTTGGAAAGTCAAACAGCCGGGCTATTGTAATTGCGCTTTAGGTAAGAGATACTGCCAATAATCATTTGGATACAAAATAATGTGAGCATTAGAAAGACGTTTTATTACTATTGGAATTACCTGTGGAGTTCTGCCTTTACCCGTCATGATGTGGGCGCTCTAGAGGTACACTGCTGCTAATAAACACATTTTCTACAATGCATTTGTATGCACAGACAATGTAAGGCAGCATTATATACTAACAAATGTTTTTTTTTGTTTTGCTTCCAGTTCACGTGAAGGAAGGAACCTGCGAGGTGATTGCAGCGCACCGATGCTGCAACAAGAACAAGATAGAGGAGCGATCGCAGACCGTCAAATGCTCCTGCTTGCCGGGACAAGTGGCCGGAACGACCAGGGCGGCTCCATCTTGTGTGGATGGTAAAAGCCAGCCTCTTTTTCTTGCTCTGGCTGGAAAAATAAGATTCGGAAGCAGGGGGGAAAAAAAAAAAATCATGCGGTGCAGCGATGCAGTTTGATTTGATTAGTTGGGCCGTGGGCCATAAATAGAGATCAAATCAGTTGATTCGCTCGGCACTGGCTTGTTGAAGCTGCAGCAGTCCACTGGAGGAGACAGCATCCAGACTGGGTCATTTAATATCACGTCAATTGTGGCCTCTGTTGCAAGTGAATCAATCCATAACTCAAGTTTCCCCCTGACAGGAGCTTCCTCCGTGTTGACACTTGTCTAGTCACTCTGGGAAGCCCTTTGACAGCTGCACAGGCTCACAGCCAACACGGATTGCGATGTACTTGCTGCGCATTTCAAACAGCAAAAAGTCAGCCGTTTCATCACATTCACAATGTTTAGTCAACGCTTCTATTTACCAAGACAGATATTGTGAAAAGCTTTCAAAGATGTGACGTATATATGGTGAACTAATTGCCGTAAATGAAAGACTCTTCCTTTGGGCAGGAGGTACGTACAAACCTTCTTTCTTTCCATTTTTGCTTGTCTATTCCCCGCAGCATCCATCGTGGCACAGAAGTGGTGGTGCCAGATGCATCCCTGCATGGACGGAGAAGAGTGCAAAGTGCTGCCGGACTTTAAAGGGTGGAGCTGCAGTACGGGCAACAAAGTGAAGACCACCAAGGTGGGCTTTATTTTGTCGACATTCAACGAGTAAAAGTGGTACCAGGCAGTTACAAATTCAAATTGTATGATTATTTAATTGGATCATATTTATTCCTAACTGTGTATTAGTTGAATTCCACCCCGTATCACTTGACTACACATGGACCCCCCCAATCAAATGTCAACTCGTATGCATTTAAAGTGCATTTGCCAATCTGATGGCAAATTCGGCCGGCTACCAAATGCACAGTCCGTCACCGATGGAGAAGCGCATGACGTTCAGGGCGGACGAGAATAGTATATCATTTTAGAACATTGTGAAAAAAGGTGGAAATTGTGCCGTTTTTTAACTTTGATGAGGTGTTTGGAGTGTAAATGAGATGTGGAAACATTTGACACTCAAGAACCTCACAAGCAGAAAGACAATTATCACATACCAGGGTGCAGGAGAGACTTGAAGTGGAATCAGGACGGAGATTGAGGGCCAGGCCGGTGTTGGCGATCCGTCATGGCGCCCGCTCAAACCTTCCCACCTCCCCTGCCCTGCTCCGTGTTTGACTCGCCAAACGCTGTGTCGCCGAGCCGCCTCGTCCATTATTCATGTCTACAGGAGACCCGGACGAAGCGGAGTCTTTTATTTTAGCCGGGTTAATAATTCAGGCTCTCCAACACTGCCACGGGGGGAAGCTGAAACACGGGCCAGGTGGCCCGAGAAGAACTCATCACAAGCACATTGACTCATTGTGTGTGCTGGACAATTTACGCTCTGAAGATAGAAAGCAAGAGCACGAGTGATTTCAATTGATTTTGCATTGCTCATCTCAAGTTGGAGCTCATGTTTCTTTTCAGGCACTTTACCAACCACCAAAAACCTCTACAGAAGAAGGAAGGAAGGATACTATGTTTGGCACACTTGTATTTTGTGCAGGCATTGAAAGAAAATGACCAAGTGATCCAAGGCACCTCTACGTAGTATATCGTACTGGAATCAAAACCCTGACTAATATCGATTCCTTCATATGTATCTTCTATAGGTAACCGATTTCCCATTGATCCTCAAAGCGTCCAGGATTGCTCCTCTCCCAAAGGAAGCTTATTTCGACTGCAAGGGAGGCTAAATGCGAAAATGTGCCTTGGTTGTCAGTATGGATGAAATTCAAATCGCAACAATTTTCAAATTTCAGTGGCTGCAATTTTGAAGCAAAAAGACCTTTGCTTCTTTTCTCTCTTTCAATTTATTGCTCATGTTGGTGGAAAAAATACATGGGACAAGGACCTTGAAAAGAAATCATCAAAATAAATTGCAATGGCAAATTTGAGGAAAAATAAAAATGCTCTCATTTTGCAATATCAGCTGGCTTTTGCGCAATTACCAGTGGTGGTATGCTGTCAATGACTTCCGTCTCCCACTAGCCACTTGCCATCAATCAAATGGCAGAAGTTTTTCCCATTTTACAGCGGCAACAATGACGCTCATCCAGTGCGATTGCTTTTCACGCTAAAGTGTGGAAAAAACAATGTGGCTCCCAACACACACGCACCTGCCCGGGTTTAGCTGACAATATTAACAGGAAGTGAAGGCAACCAGCGGGCCTTTTCTTGCACGTTCGCACCTTGCGAGCAAGTTATGTCTTAAGCTTAGGTGACTTTTCGGTGCACTTTTTGGTCCCGAAACAAATAACGTGATGTCTTGTTAAACCAAACCTGAATTTATTGGAATGTATTCTTCCAAAGTCATAATCAGCATAATCGATCAGACATTCAAAACCATTTATAAATGAATGAACTCGCCTGTATTTTATCTTTAAGTGAAGAAACTTAGCTTGGAGGCACATGCTGTAATCCTCCCAGTGACTGTAGCTCTTTTTCTTTTTTTTTTTTTCTCTTCCTATCTGGCTGTGTTTAAACACAAATGCATCTCATGTGCATGCTGGGAGGTGACATTTATAAGATTGATTGCAAGTAAAAAAAATTGACCATTGATTCTTTTTATAGCTTATTAAGTCTTGGCTCGGGGCTCATACGGGCAGCATCAATTGAGTCAGTAAGACAATATTTAACCCAATTTTAAGAGGGTGTCATTGCTGCAGTTTGTCAGCAGGACTTTGAATGGAGTAATGTGATAGAAAGTACTTAAGTATAAGTTCAGGTATTTGTATCGGTATTTTTGATGACATTTTATTTTTACTACCTCCACTAGGAAACAGAGAGCTAGTACATTTAAGATCGGTTTCATGTAGGAATTGACTCAGGACTACAAAGTATTTCTCTACATACATATGCGTACTTGTATTGATGCACAGAGTGTTGTCGGAAAACAAGATTTAGAATCTTCACCAGTTGATTTTTTTTTTTTTTTTGTCCGATCCCAAAGCAGCTTATAAGCGTCAAACCCTGAGCAGCTTTGGTCTTCTCAGCATCCCCCTTTCGGTGATTACTCACACTGATAACCCTCACAGCGACACCCACCACCACGCATGCACGCACGCACGCGCCGGTTGGTGCCTCAGCCACGTCTCCCGCCTTCTGCTGCGAGTGTAGCATGAGAGGAAAAATCATCTCTTTTTTCTCACACTGATCTCAAAGTGAAAATGAGATGACGCATCCCAACACAGCAATCTCCGTCTTCTGCTCGGGATTATCACACTTTGGAAAAACATGCATTGCCTTTGCAAGGGTAGCATCTGTTACTGTAACGTCAATAAAATACGGCTTTACTGCAGAGCTGATGTAAAGCATCGCCTCGGGAGAAGTCAAATTAGAAATTACAAATCTTTTTGGCGTAAAGATGTGTCGAGAAATAAAAAGATCATGAATGACTGTTTCATTTGCTGCATTGCAGGTACTTCTTTCGCAGGTGCATATTTTGGCTCCATACAATTGTTGTGCTGTTTTATTTACCCTTTAAATGACTCTTCGCAGACCGTCACATGCATTTTCAAGCTTTGTTTTCAATGGTTCCTACTTTCCCTTTAATCGTTACGGACATCCAAGCAGTTCTGAGCCACACCTGGCACTGATCGGAACCTGGGAGCAGGCTCCTCCCGTCCTGTTGGTCAGCATTGAATGTCCGCACCTTCTGCTCATAAGCGCACATGCTCCCATCTGGTGACTCCTGTAAAGCCAGTTGTCTGGTTTGCTACCTGTCTGCTCGATCCCTGTATGCCACCTGGCCTGTTATTTTTGTTCTCCTCTTTCTGCCCATGACATTTATGGCAGTTTGACAGTTTTAAAATTTCCACCAGCAGCACCACTGCTATATCAAAAATCAATTAAATTAGATTCGGACCACATTGGACCTAAATCTGGCTCAGTACTGTACACAAACTTTCCATGCCAATGACGTTTTTTTAATATTTTTGTCAAATTAATTCCAGAAGATGACATTTAGGGGACTTTTTATGGCTATCAAATTTCAAACCAAGTCACGTTTGACCGGATGATCATGTAAGGTTTTAAAGGCATCCAAACGTTATCCTCGCAAAGCATTGTGAATCCCGCTAATCCCGCTTGTTTATGTAGGGATGGTAAACACTGTGGCATTATGTCTACGTTCTCTGGCTGCCAACTGGCTCCATTCATAGCAAAAGGCATCCGGAGGTGCCAGATGGCAGAAGATGCACCTTGGAAAGGTCCCATATTTGCCAGGTGTTTCTTGTAAATGCAGCAAAATTAGGAATCCAATGGAAGTGGAGCTTCACCCATCTCAGTCCCCTATACAGTCATTTCTGAAAAAGAAATCAAATTGCAGAAGACTTATATAACGCTTTAGCTCGTACATCATAATGTTTTAAAATAACAGACATTTGATATAATGTATCTTCCTGTCAGCTTAGGTTTGCATTCTTTTTTGGGTTCAAATGAATTTGAATTTTAAGATAATTAACTGTGCTTTACTAGTAAACTCGATCACTCAAAAGATAGGCAATCAAAAATGTCTTCCTTGAAAGGATGACAAGACCACATGCATGTTCTAAGCCCTATCTGTCCATTCCAGTCCAGTCCAGTCCAGGCAAATGTCAAGTAGATATTATTTTTTTCTTTCCTATGATTGCAGACTGATTGCCTTTGGGTTATTTTAGGGCTAGGTTATATTAGTTTCATGAAGAAAAAATATGAATAAAACATGTCCGCTTTTGAAAGTGCCCTCAAAAATGTTACTTAACGCTTTCTCAAAGTTTCAAATAAATTCGCAGTGGAAGCAAAATATACGAACATGTTCTGGAATCCGGACTAAAATCGTCAATTAATCGATTGACTGTAACGTACACTCAACTGCCCATCCTCTGCTATACCGAGGACCAATAATAAAATTCTATTTTATTTCACCACAGAGTCTGTATTGACCACACAAAATTGTAATAGTTAATAATCACTTTTGTGGACGTCAACCATTCGCTGAGGGAAAATAACTGAAGGATAATGGCTCAGTATAATCTTTTAGGTATCTAAAAAAAATCAGACCTTTGCTGAGTTTGCTTTAAAAAAATGCTTGAATTTGATTATCAGCGCGTGTGCGTTTGCTTGGAGCAGTATTAAAAGAACCTGCTCCAAACTGAGTCAGCACACTTCAACGGAACAGTAGCAAAACGTTTATCCTTTGGGCAACATGGCCGAGGGGAATCTATTCAAAAGTGGCACGAGTATCGTATTACAAACAGGCTTAATTTGGGATCACTTCCATTGCAAAATAATCACACATTTTTTTTCATCTGATTTCCAAATAATTGCCTTCTGGTGAAATATTATTGGTGGAGCAAAACAGAAAAGAAGCAAAAGTCGAACGCAATCGATACTCGTGGTCCCCATTTGAAGAAGGCGGCGTTCACTTTCACATGATTGATGGCACAGAGACACACGCGCTTTATTGTACATTTTATGGACTGTTGTTTATGAGCACTCCTTTCTGACTCTTCCCTCTTTTCACTCCCTTTCTAGGTCACACGATAGTCATCTGTTTGGGGCCAGACGTCATTTATTTCAGCCGAGGACGCTGGGATCTAATTTTTTTTTTTCTTTGCGTTGGATTGTTGGAAATGAGAGACAAATAAGGACTTTGGTCATGGATGGACAAAAAAGGAAAACAGAACAGGGCTTCATTTCAGACTGCGTCTCGGGAAAAAAAGATTAGCGACTTTAGCGTCACCAGTAACACGACTCCCCGACAAACATTTCTTTGTATAATAGTTTGACTCCTATGAAGCAGAGGACTCCAACATGAAGATATTTATTAGCTGAAAGACTGTGGATTACCATGACAGCAGACAAAAAAAAAAGGAGAAAATTGTGATGTGATACCTTTGTGTTTTTTCTTCACCATGTAGAGATCCTGAAACGCTTAATGCGTATTTGTGTTGAAGATCAAGCCAGACAAGCATTTTCATTCCTTTCAGCCTTATGAAAAAACAACATTATGTTCCATGGAGTTGTTAGGATATCAAGTCATCTCTACGTCGACTTGATATGTAGAAAAAGTGGCGGGCGGGCGGGCGGGCGGCGTTGTGATAAAAAACACTTTTGCCAAAACATTTAAATGGTATCTGTTGCACCGTTGATTACAAATGTCAGTATTATCTCAATAAATCTAACCTAATGGACCATGCCGTTTGTTTGGATTTGGTATCCACATTTCAAGCAGTTTTCAAACGTCGGATTTCACTAAAGTCTAAATAGGGCAGCGGCACAAAAAAAGGCCGCGTCTCTTTGTTGACTTGCAAGAAATCCAACTGGAATCTGGTCATAATTATCTCTCCTCTCAAACAACTGGTATCCTATTTGATTAGTTTCCACCCACCACTTCATCTCATGAGCTGTTTGTTTGTTTGTTTGTTTGTTTTCAGCAGTAGTTGAAATAACACTGTCTACAAAGAGCTTTTTCTTCTTTGTTGTTTCGGATCCAAATGTTTTTCCCCCGGGTGGTGCTGCATCTTACAATCACCAAAAGTTGTCAGTCCAAAGACAATAAAAGTGTCAGCTTGGAGAAGTACAAGTAGAGGGTCAGATGATGGATGAATAACTGGATGGATCGATGAGAGTGATTGGTGGACAAGAAGGATGGATGGTGTGTAGGAGTGAATGGTTACAATGGATGGATGGACATCAAGTAGGAATGAATTGGTTGGGGTTTTGTTTTTTTTTTTGGATAGGGTGAATCAACCGGCAGATTGATTGGTGGAAATATGGAAAGGTGGCTGACTAATGGAAAACTTGTGGAGATGAATATATGAAGATAAGAGAGATGGACATTCAAATGGATGGTATAAAGTGGGTGGAAAGATGGTGACCATGATTGATGGGCGTATGAATTTTGGCAGGGCTGACTGGACTGAAGAATTGGATGAATAGCTTTGAGGAAAAGATGAGTGGATAACTCAATAGTTATGGATGTTATACTTGTTTTTATTGATTTAGTGAATTGGCAGGGTGGATGAATAAATATAGAATAAAGGAATGAAGGGCTGAGGCTTTGAAAACAAAAACGGGATGGACTGATGGAAAAATAATGGATGGAGTTGGCCAATTGATCTGGGGAAAAATGTGGAGATGGATGATGACAGATTGGAGGAAAGAGTTGGGTGGACTATAGAATGGGTGGGGCTTGGATGATGGATAGACGGACAGACGGACGGACGGACAGATTCTTTTGATTAGTGGATGGTAGCTGATAAAAGCAGAGTATTTGATCTCCATTTTCTAGCATCTTTTCCATATGACAGATAAAAGAATCCAATTAAAACACGAGGGCACCCTTATCAGAACTTGAGTCATTGCTGAGGGCTGCACTTCCAACACGATTACAAGTCAAGTTGCCATGGTGACCTCCTCATCCAGCCACCTATTCAGCGTATAGCTTACATCAAAGCGGAGCTGCGTCCAAATCCCCTAAAAACCACAACAAATTGCGGCCAAATATCAACATTTTTGCGTTGCTAAGTCTCGACTCCATCAAAGAACCACTTTCACTTTCTGGCTGTAATTGAAACATGAACATTCACGGCAGAAAGATACTTATCTCAAACATAATTAATTAGGCGAAAAAGAAAAAGCGTTTCAACGCTCGCACCCACAGATCCAGCCCACCGGATGGCGTGGAAAGGGGGGTGTTTAGTGATCCAACTTGTTTGGTTAGAAATCATTAAATTACAGTAATGACTAATTTCTCATTCCTGCATGCGAGCCACCCGAGACCGCTGCGGATTTAATAAAGAGCCGGCGATGAATTACAAACAGGCGGCGGCAAAGGCTTCATGATTATACAGAGTCATTCAAAAGTGCATTAATAAAACAATACAGAAACATCGCTAAATCATTTGAGATAAAGCTTATTTGCATAATTCATTAAGATTAATCAGAGCGGGGGAAAGAGTGAGAAAATAGCAATCCATCCCATGGAAGTATCCTTTTCTCTCTGCAAACATTGACGCAAATCTACCCTTGGATCTGACAATTAACCTCTGTGCACTTTACAGGCCCTTCGGCGGAGAAAATACAATCCTCCAGTCATTTACCTTGATGCGGAATTATTTTCTATTGATGATGAAAGAGCTGTTCGTGGCAAAGCTCCTCTGGGTTTTGTTGCTTTGTCATAAAAGACCTTGAGTGGAAATGTATCCAGCGTGTTTTGACACCGCGGTGGAGAGAATTGGCTGATTGTCATGCCGTGCCGTGCCTTGCCATGCCATGCCGTGCTGTGCCATGCCATGCCATGCCATGCCATGCCATGCCATGCCATGCCATGCCATGCCATGCCATGCCATGCCATGCCATGCCATGCCATGCCATGCCATGCCATGCTGTTGACTCTGGCAATTTGCTTCTCTCTGGTCAAATGAGCTATGTACTTGAGTAGGGACTTGTTTTCACTTGAGCTGGAAACAGTGCTGGAAATTCGACCGCCTTTTACGGAGTTCGCACATAATATAACCGAGTTAAGCAAGGAAGAATTTTATTGCTATCTATTATGAAAAGAAAAACATTCTGAATGTTGCCGCATTACGGTCGCTGCCTTTGACTCAGCAGCTGTTCTTCGTAAAGATGTACCATTTTCAATCTGCCATTACCATTTCAAGGCCCAATGCTAAGCAGAGCTGCAATGCTCGTCGTTCTAACTTTAATCATAGTTTTCAATATCTGCTTTTGGCCATCTTTCTGCTTTTCTTCATGCTTAGGGGTGCAACTTCAGCAAACTTGTGCTAGATCATTTGCATGAGACAGGACCACCCCCACAAAATACTGACATGTTGAAATTACTTTGGGCTATTTTGACAGAAGCCACATTGAATCACTTGGGAAACTGTTTCACAATCTAAAAGTCAATGCATATGATGTTACCTTTAAAGACACAGTTGTGTGCGGTGGGAATTTGAGTTTTGAATACTAGCCGGTGTTTTCTTTCCCCCCCAATCTGTATTTGACAAAAATCCCTTCAAGGGTTTATGCAGTGCTTAGCTGTCTGTCACTACTCAACAACTGCCAAAAGTTGTTCCGTTGAATCACAAGCATGCAGTCAACTGGTGTTGTGTTGCTCCTGATAATGAAATTCTTTGCGGTGGTTTCTAATAGCGTGTGTAGGTCATTAGTTTATAGCTGGTGTCACTGCGGCTTTTACACGCGGACGCCTCTCAAGCTGTTGATTAAAATCCTCCCACTCCCCCTGCCCGAAATGAATTCCCCGCCTGACCAAATAGAGCGGATTGGGAAATAAAATGAGTCAAATATTTCATGTAGGTGTTATTGGATGCGGGTGACTTTTTTGACTTTGTGTCAATGTGGATGTTGTTGTTTCGTTCCAATCACCTGTTTCCTTCACCTCTCATTGCCGTTGTGTCACGATGACACTATATTGTTCGAGTGGAAAAACATATGTTTGGATTTGACAAGGGGATATTTGCTGGTATTTAAAAAAAAGACAACATTTTTTTGGAGCAGTGGAGTTCCACAAATTAGTGGTCTTGAAGCACACAGATTTCAATTCCAATTTAAAGCTCAATCAGTTCCCTTGATGGGAAACTGCCAAATTTATACTTTGCATCATTGTGAAAGAAATACGTGAAGTTTAATTTTCTCCTAATAATAATAACACCAACACAATGACCATTTAAATGTGATACATGAAGGGGCTCACACTTTACCTATAAGTGCTCTGATACAAGAGCAAGCTCTCACTTACACAAACACCATCTGCTACATTTATCTTGACGGAATGAATTAGTTTGGAAAAGCTGTCAGATACACCAAACTAATTCGATTTTCTCGTGTCATAATGAAAGCTGACAGACTAATGAAAAACAGCTTAATCTCCAAAACACCCAAGATGAGCTGCAAAAGCCTGGCCAAAAAAACTCTTGCACTTTATGTGCTATGTTCTCTCTCTTTTTTTTTTTTTTTTAATATCTGTATATGTGTTATTTGTTCCCCCAAAAGAGGATGTTCTAATTCGTTTGGTGTCAGAGTCAGGATGTTATTTCTTGCAGCTTGAAGTGTTACGCTTCACCAAACAGTTTATTTCCGAGTGAGCTGTGTCGTTCTCTCAGTATCCCGAGGCATAATGGGATTATCCCGCTCCAGGCAAAAAAACACGGATGCTCGGAAATTCTCCTATCAAAGTATTGCTGGTGTACCTGACGCCGTGTTTTTCCACGCTGGGCTGGGCCCGTGAGGCGATTAGCCCGTGAATGATGACGACGCAGGCATGGCAGCTGCTTCGGCCGAGTCACTGACACATCAACAGTCACCTTTTTTCTTCCGATGACTTCTTAACAGCTCATACTGTACTTTCACGAGCATTCGCAACACGTCTTCTGCAAAGTGGGCGGCTGAAAAAAGGGGCGGGGGGGTCTCGAGATATGCAATTGACCAAAACTCGCTTGAGATGACAAATGTGTTTTTGTGTCGCCAAATGGAATGGAAGGATTGATGAATGACCTACGATGCAAAAAAAAAAAAAATCTCATTCATGACCAATCTCATAACCCCCATAAAACTATTTAATGAGCCCCTGATGTCAAAGGATCAAATGAAAGAATGCTTCACAACTCATCATGGTAAATGACTTATGACTAAATGAATAATGTGGTGGTTGTGTTTTATGATGCAAAAATATCAAAGAACAGAACCATGTGCTGTATGACCCTGTGATTTCAAAGGATCAAATATATGGCGGATTTCTCATCTTAGCAAGTTATGCAAAATGATTGTGGAATGTTTCACCACTTTAAGGCCAACATGTGAGATAGCAAATAAAAATGAAAGGCATTGGATTCACAAATGGGGCCTTTTTTCATGCCCAGCTAGTTCAAAGAGCAGTCGGGTAACTATGCGCAACGGTGGCGTTTTTTGGGTTTGGTATTTACGGAAACCGGCATCATTAGAAATGGACATTTGCGCCATTGGTGGGAGACAAATCAGCCGAGTCAATACCCGGCCAATGGAAGTTTCCTCATTCTTTATAGAAGGGGGGAGATCTGAGCCTAAAATTGGCTTACTCTGTTGTATGCGTGACGGTCATTTTGAAGATCGTGGTGCTCGCTGCTTATTCCAGCATTAACTGCAACGTGCTCTTTAAAATGAAACGTATCGATTAGGCCACACTAAAATACATAAATGCGCGTAGCAAACCTACAACTTGCTGATTAATGATGCTGTCAGAGAAGCCAGCATTGTTGTTCCTGAAAAGAACATGTTTTAGTTGCATTCTTTCCCGCTTTATTGCTCATTAAGATCTTGTGTTCCGAGCAATAACGCGGGTACGTTTGGGGCGGGGTGGCCCCGGCGTTATCCGGAAAAGGCCTCTGCCGCGCTCCCTATTAGTTTGGCTGATTCAGGGTTGTTAGCCATTTTAATTTCCCATTAGACCCACAAAAGCTGTCTGCTCTCAGGTAACTCATTAATCTGCGCTGATGTACGTACAGTGGCGAGAAGTGTGCTTTCCGTTGCCAACTTTGCTTAGGCATTTAACGCATGCGAGAAAAGAAGAGCAGATGGTTCCATTCGGGAGCTATGATACGGACACATACTGCGCCGTGTTTGCATGTGAATACATCATTACATGCGGTCCAAATGTCTCAAATGGCTTTGCTTTGGATGCATGGATGGCATGCTGCCACATGTTTAGCGTGTCAACACAGCGGAGATATTTACCAACCGTAAGTGTGTGCCATCGGCGTGCCCGCAGTCTAATATAGCCTACTGTTAGAATGAGGTCTCTTTAACCAGATTGTGCGATTGCTATTGTTTACTGCAGTGATTTTCCACTTGCGTCTTGCTTTCTAGTAGTAGTGCACGGCCAACACGTTTTCTGGGTTGAGTCATGTGATGTTTGCAAGCTGAGCCCTTGGGCAATGTGATGTCATTGCATCAGCAAGTGGCAAAAAGGGCCCACCCCATGAGATGAATACATTTTGCTGCTACATTCATATTTCACAAATGCAATATTGATCAGATGTTGACATTAGTAGGGCCACACAAACCCATTTGCAAAAAAAAAAAATCAAGTAATGGGCCCCATAATTTCTCCAATTCATTTTTTGTCCAGTTTGAGAAATAACACACATGCATCTTCCAGCAAGTATGACATTGTTGCTTTAATTACACTTAATATTCTGACTAGTGAGGAGTGGGGGCAAACCCAAAGGGCGCACATTTATATCGTTAGACAGCCCCCAACAACCTCAGATAGCCTCTAAACGAGGTTCACGGCAATCGCCAATTCACGTTTAGAGGCACAAGGGGAACATATTGACTGCAAATGGACTTGCAAAGTAAATATTTACATTTCCTCTTTATTATTCACTGTATTACTGAGACGACGCTGCGACTCTTCCCTAAACAGAATTTCATCCCATGACACTTTCTCATTCCGGACTCATTATCAGGATTTATCTCCTCTGGCGCACAAGGTTTATTGAGGAAAAAAAAGTCAGCTCTCGTTGCTATTGTTCATCATTTTCAAGAGTTATGTGAAACCTTTCGATTTGTAAGATGACCCCAAGAACCAACCAAGCAACCCCAAAGTCCAAATATCAGGATAATTGATTTGGGTTTTGTCGGTGACAGGCCTATTGCCTGCTTTTGAATAATGACAGCGCTGACAAGTCAAATCTGTCACCAACATGGGCTTTATGGTGCATAACAATGTCAAATTATTCCGCGGGTGATGTCTGTTTCTTAGCGGGAGTTTTCCACTCCATCTCACACACATTTGCAGCCGCGTGTCTATTTGATATAATTGCTACTCAAACGGCCTCTAAACATACTTGGCAGCACGCTGTCAGACGTTGCAAAACTGTACCTATTCCAAATGTGTGACAAATATACTCTTATACTCAAAGCATGTCCTGTCCTCTCTCAGTTTTCATGGTTAATAGTGGCAAAGGAAATCGGACATGAAATCTCATGACATGAAAAAACGTGCTTCTTAGGTATAATGAATACCGTTGATCTGAATGTGAAAGTGAATGGTTATTTGTCTTCATGTGCTCTGGCTGGTGACCAGTCAAGGACGCAGCTGGGTTCTCTTGCCGAAAATCTGCCGGGATGTGCTCCATCCGGATTGATGGAGCTGGTGCTTATTTACACTATGCAATTCCGTTGTCAATCAACCTCACCGATATTTTTGGACTGTTCACACCCAAAGTTAAAACAGAGCAGTGTGTGGAGTGTCTACTCATCAAAGTTAAAGAAGTTTCCCCCGGGAAGCTGCCAGTGAACTTTAAAATGAAGCAGCAGATGGAGACGATCATGTCGGGGTGGTGCCTCCTACCAGCGTGGCGGCGGCGACGGCGCTCAAAATGAACTGCTGTCTTGGACTCGCACACATCTGTATTTGGAAACGACGTTGACAAATGGGACAATCTGGGACGGCTGAAAAAGTACTCCTCATCCTCTCGCCGTTGGGATAAGGCGATCCATCAGGCGCACCCGTTGACCCCGGCGCCTCCGCCTTGTCTCAAAGTGCTTAAATCCCAGTTCCGCCCACGCGTCTCTCCTGACTTGATTCCTGCCTCTTCCTCTCTGGTCAGAATGGCACGTCACGGACAAACGAGCCCTGCCATCCTTGCACCGAAACATCTGCCTTACCTTCAGCCATTGGCCAAATGTGTCATTTGAAATGACAGTTCAACCAGTTTAGATCATGTGGACGAGGCAGCTGGCGCTTCTTTAGCTGTGCAAATTGATCTCATATTACTTTGCTTGCTAATGATCAATATTTATAACTCCTGTCACATCCCAGCTGGCGACTTTCAGTCTGTGACTACCAGAAGGTGTAGCTGGCATATGCTCCATTTAAAGACATAGCTTTTTTTTTTTCCAGCACTTTTAATAGTTTTGATCTAACAACACTTTAAGTGCATTTCCTGTGTCTTGTACATATTCTTGCTTCTTTAGTCACCACATACAATAGACTGTTCTTGTGCCATAAATAATGGAGTTGAGGATTGCCCCAGCAGGGACCAATGGTCAGTGTTTTATCATTTATTCATTTATTGGGCACAACAATAGAGCATCACATCCCTACAGTGCTTCTATTGTTGTTTTTAATACATTTATCATATTTATTATATGTGATGGTAATGATAGCAGTAGTCACTTGTGTATACTATTAGGATTGTTCCAACCTCATCATTCTGTTCAACCTGCTGTTGTTGAAATGTTTCACTGGAATTGGGTATTCAAAGTGTAATCCAGAATGAACCTGATCCTAGTTGACAGGTGACGCTTGAAGAATAGCTAACCTGGTAGTGCTGGGGACTTTAGATGAACCTGTTGTTTTGAGTTTTCAATTCCAAAATGAGATCAGGAAAGAAGGAACCTTGAGACAGGAGACCTTGAGGACTTCACAGTACAAGTCTGCTGACTTGAAAAACAGACACTGACTCTGAAGAGCCAAGGCCTCTGTTTGAACCGGCTCTTGTTTTAAGTATTTAATCAGAATGAACACGGAGTCCGAAGCAGAAGGAACAACCCTTGAGACGGGACTTCCCAACCCAGTGGACACCAAATAGCTTGGATTTATAATTAAAAATATTGTTTTCAAATAATAATGATGATGTTAGAAGAAAAAATCTGAAGAAAGGACTCTTGGAAGAGGCAAACCTTGAACAGGACTTTTCAAGCCATTTCTACTGGATTGATTAAAAACACTTTCAATAACACAAAAAAGCTAAGTCAAATGTTTCAATGTTGCTGGAGACACTCTATGTTTTCAGTTTAAAAAAAAAAGGTGCCAGAATATAGATCTGTTCTTAGTCCAGTTGGAAAGACGCTTGGTACCCACGCCAGTCGTTCTGGGTTCACGTTTCACGCCGATGCCAAAGTGCTTACTCATGTGGGGAAACCTGCTATTGTTATAATGGATTTAAAAGTGGCTTCCCAGCCAATCAGGTGTGAATCATCCTAGTGATTCATCCACCTCCAGGTTTATTTCCAATGTGGCGTCTGTCTCGGGAGTCCTTCCAACGGATATGCTATGGCTAGGCTCATAGTTGTCATCTCCACCTCTGATACGGTTTGCCAAAATATCCTCAGAGTACGGTAATTCAAAGCCAGTATCAAAACAGTATTAATGACTTCATTTAGTAACAGAACTTATTGTTTTGAAAAGCAGGAATGCATGGTAAAGTGTGTTTAATTGCTACAATTTAGCAAGGACAAAGGCGCATCATTTTGAATTGTTTTCTTTTACGAGTTATCAGTCTTCAGAGAACAAAAAGGCGACTTTGTTAATTCCACCGCTGCCTGTTTACATTTGGCTGCTCATTAATCAGCCGTGTCTTGCCGGGTATCCATTGTGAAACCCACAAAACAAAAAAGAGCATCTGCACTTTTTTTACCATCCTGAGAAATGATCAGTGATGTTTCACGGGAGGAAAGTGCCCCAAAGCCAGAGATGGAAAGATGGATGTCTGCAGCATACTGAGCTCCTCTCAAGCCCGCGGGCCTCCTCCTCGCTCGCCTCTGCTGAGTGAATTTAGAAGAGTTGCTGGCTGCGCACGAGCCACAACCTGTGACCTTCAAAGTTTACAGTGAATACCAATCATGAGCGAGCACTTATATGTTCAATGTAGCGTATTATGGCCAATGGGTGGGGCAAAGAAGTTAGTCTGCCGCATTTGTTTAGGCGCAACACGGCACATTCCCCATTGTTCAATTAAACACATGTGTATTTACAATATTGGGAATTAACAAAAAACTAAATGATTTCCTGCACACTCCTGATCAGATGAGTTGATTTTTTTTTCTCCACCTCTACTGTTAGTCCTTCGAGTTTATGAAGAAGTACAGAGAATGTCAGAATGTTGTCTTTGTGGATTTAGAGAAGACCTATGACCTTGAGGTACCTTGAGAGAAACGGTATGTATTGCATGAGGAAGTTTGAAGAGGCAGACGGATTTTGAAATCGCACCGGACTGTGTTCCGAGCAGTGGTGAGGTTTGTACGGGGTGTTTGAGGTGAAGGGATCAGAGCTGAATCGGGGTCAGGGGTGGGGTAAGCCCCTTCCTACATCTTTCGCTTTGGGTAAACCCCTGAACCCCTTCTTGTTTGAAAAAGTGATAGATAGGCTGAGGGATAAGGTTAGACTGGAATTCCCATGATGTTTGCAGATGACATTATGATCTTCAATGAAAGCAGGAAAGGGCTGGAGAGACATTTAAGGTTAGCAGAAGTAGGACAGAAGTCATATGTGTAAATGAGAAGATGAGTTCAAAAGTCAAAGTCAGTGGGGTGCACTCAAATGGATATTTGCATACCTCCCTACATGCAAATGAACAGATAGACAAATAAAAGAAGAAACAATGAGACCAAACAGGAAATTTCCTTCTTGCTGTGTAGTTGGCTTTCCACCAGACGTACATGAGTCACTCATTGTATATTCTAACCAAACCGACCGTTGACATTCACTACAAAAAAGCACACTGCCACCAGTCAGAAAAGAATAGATTTTCCTCTGCAGATGCCAAGATCATTTAGAAATAAATTGAAGTGAAGTCAACCATGGTTAAGATCCTGATTGGCCTAAGTATAGAGTATTTTGCCATCTCTGACTTACAGCTAATTAAGCTATTGTGAAGAGGTGAGTGAGTGAGTGCGCTGCACACAATCAGCAATCATTTGGACATATTTTATCTTCGCTCAATTAGAGTCATACAATATGTATTTTGAGAAAACATCTCAACGCGGTGACGATGTCCGCTCTAATTGGGTCGGCAGACGATTCATTTATATGCGGTGTCAATGGGAATTGAACAACGGGGTTGCGTCGGTATCATTAACTCGGAGCAATTGGCAATTTATATGCTCGGTGTGGAGCTTTTTGAACATCATCCGCACGCGTGTGCATATTCATGAGCTCAACTCGCAGAAAAGGAAGTGGCAACAAAGGTGAATGGGAGGCTGAGCCTTCCAACCAGCCATCCATCATTGTGCCTGCAAAGAGATGCTCTGGGAGGCCGCTCACAGTTATCACTTACACAGAGGTGGAAAAAGTGCTCACACGCTATACTTCAGATGAGCTACAGATACAGTGCAGATAAAAAAAAGACTGCTGGTCACTTATTCAACTTTTACACTTGATAAATGCAGGATACGTGTTGGAAGGTAATCGCTTAAAAATGTCCAAAAACAAGAAACACATTATTTACCATTTCAGTTGGTAAGACTTAAGGCACAACTCTTCTACATAAGAACTCAGAGTTGCATGCAAAGGGGGTCTGGCCCTGAGGGCTTGGATCCACTCCACCCCTGCTAATTTTTAATGAGCAGCAAAATGACTTTGACCGGTAAATAAACCAGACGTGTATCGACGGTGAATGGAAAATGTCTTAGTTCGCAACACCCCCTCCACCCCGATAAAAGTATTCAGTCTGACCTACCACCCCCAGAAAGTGTTTTTTATGTGCTTATCTTGGGTGGGCATCCACTGCAGTTTTCTAACTTGTGCCTTCCAACGCTGCAGTGACTCTGGGTTATACTGTATCATATAAACGTTTTTGCTCATTTCAGTGATATGCAATTTTTATGACTTGGCATAGTAAAACATATCTGCATACAAAATTGTTTTCTTCATTTACTCAACTACAGAAGAAAAAAAATTGCATGGAAAAAAAATCATCAGTCGAAACAAAGGATCTTAATCAATCAATAAACCAATAAATACAAGCACAGTTGATTTGATATTGCCTAAGATGACAAGTTACCGAGCCTATTTGTTTTCAAACATAGGGCTTGAAAGTCATCTGAAAAATAAATACTGGCTGACAATCCTACTCGAGTACATCAACACAGTAGTTGTATTTTGTACAACATGCTGCGCTCTGAATGTGTGTGACTGCACTGGCATGTGACCAAGCCAGCTCCAGTAAGTGTTCCTCCTCTCCTACCTGAGGCGCTGGCAGCTCCTCCCTTCTCCTCCCTTTCCGGAGTCATGTCAATACCACCTTCGACACCTCGGTCCCGCCCTGAGCGTAGCGCCCCTCCGCCCGGCCCGCTTCCACCGACTCCCCTTGGACGCCATTAATCCACTCCACCGGCAGAGCAAATGCGTCTCTCTTCGGCAGGCACCTGTTTGACAGAGGCTAAAAACGGGGATGAGATAGCGGGCCGTGGATCGATTCCTTCGATCCCTTTCTCCGTCCCTGCAGTCATTCATTCATTAGCGGTTGTTGATGTCGCTCATGTTGTTTTGGGCCTGATGCTGATAGAAGGGAAGTTTCTCCATGACGAGTAGGATTGAGTGTGAGGGTTTTGGATTGGGGGGGGGGGAGTATAAATATATGAATCAAGGATAGCAAAAAAGTAGCCATCAAAAATAAAAGACAATTACTTAAGCCCATATCTCACCGAACGGAGAAGGTTTGCACGCCTAGCAAATTTTTTATCGTCGGGGTTCATTTAAGGATAGCAGTGCGGGCTGGCCCTGTTGGAAAAGTCAAATGGTGACATTTTTTTTTACGACCACAGTTCAATCCTCTATAGTTCTCAGACATTGCACAGTTTACACAACTACGTAGGTTGAAAAATGTAGAATACATTTGGAAACACTGACTTTGCAGGGTTTGGCAAATCCATTGAAAATGTCTTCTCTGTTGAGGCACCTAAGTGACGCTTGCTTGGCTGTGTGTGCGCTGTCAGCACGCGTCGGCTTCATTTGCGTGACATTTTGCTGCCTTGGTTTGCTTGGAGGCAGTGCTCGTTCCGTGGAAGAAGAAGGCCTTATTTGTTTGCGGTGACACTGCTCACTCTATTTGTGGGCGAGCAGCACCACGTGATATCAGCAAATGTTTGACCGCTCAAGGAGAAACCTTTGCCTCCAAGGTCAATTTTGGAGCACATGTGTTTGCGCTAACCAGGACGTTTGCTCAATTTGCCCTTGCGTGTCATACAGCGGGTGATACATTACGGCAAAACTTTTTCAAATGTTGTTTGTGTTTCGTCCTTGGCGTGTCCTCAAAGACACGGCGCGGCTTTAAAGAGAAGCTCTCCTCCAGAGTGACATCAAGGTGGACGGAAGGTTCATAAAAACAAAACAAAGAAAATCCATAACACAGCATATAAAAAAGAGCCTCCAATAAAAATAATACATTGCTGTCTGCGTTTCTGAAAGAGTGAACAACAAAAGCATTCAAGGCTGTTCAAGCGAGAGAAGACAAACAACAATCTAATGGTAAAATGCTTCGAGTCGCTGTGAATTACTTACGTAAATATTAAGTCATATACTCAAGCAAGTGCAGAGTAACTGACACTCACATTATTGCTCTATTTATTATGATACGTAGAAGAAAAATCCAAGTGACACAGCCTTCTTTATTCATACTAATGTATAAAAATGGTTAAAAACATCCTCAATATGCCTTGATACAGGGATTGCGCAAGAACTATAACTTGGTAGAGAATAATCATTGCAACGTTAAGAGTTAATGATTAGATATGATGGTGATTTTGTGGTTATATTGAAAGAAAACTGCAAATAAAAAAGAAAAAGAAAGAAAGACGGCAACATGGCTAGGATATTGCTAACATAGTACATGAAAAGAAGCTGCTACGCATCACAAACAAAAATGTACTGTTAAGTTTTTGAAATTTAAAATAGAGAAGGGATCAAAAAACACTTGCCGTCAAAATCAGTGGTTCGCAATAAAGCATTTGGGTGATGATGGCGAAAAAAAACAAACATCACACATACGTGACTTGAGAAAAAAAACATCTTAACATTACCAACAAGCAAGTGGCACAGAAAACAATAATTGCCTATTTTGATTTTGAGGTCATTCGTTAGACAAACTTGGCATTGGATTGTTTGGCCCTCAAATGAGATCTCGTCAAAAGTTATTTCTGAGGCTTCATAATAGCTTTGAGAGAGAGGATGCTGAGTGCAGCTGCCATCGCCGAGGTGGGCGGTGAGGAGGTTACGACAGAGGGAGGGAGGGAGGGAGCAATACCATCATGGCACCCCAGTGTGGCATGCAGGCTCGGGGAGAGAGGTGAGAAAAACAAGAAAGTGCTATGATGCATTATATCAAGCGAGCTGGCCGAACTGCTTTGAGATCAACCATGCGGGCAGCGATGTCAAGATGAAAGCGTTTCACCACTATTAAAATAAAAAAAGAAGAGAAAGGGGGGGTCCCTGAATAAAACAGGGGCAGCTTTAAATTTACATCAGCTACTCTCATCTATTTATCTTGAGTACCAGCACGGACAAAAAAGCAGCCGAGATGAAGGCGGCGTGAGTTCTGTGGTACATTGGACACCGCAGGCTAAATCATCCTTAACATAAGTTGTCAGTGGACCTTTAAAAGTGTCATGGTGGCCAATACGTGCTGTGGGGATGCAGACTGGGGAGGAAGCAGCTTTTTTTTCCTCTTCTGCGTCTTTTAGGATCTTTGATTCATTTAAAAGTTGAAAGCCTAAAACACTTCTTCTTTTCCCTTTGAACTTTTTGTCCTATGAACTAGCTAGCAATTTTCTGCAAGTCTGAGTTTGGAAATCAAATCTTTTGACGTACAGTATGCACCATAATGCAAGTAGACAGTGTTAGTTTGTTGGCTTGATTACGCTAAAGCTAGCCAAGTAATTAAGGTCAAGCCTTCCGAATTATTGTGCAAATAGTTTGACTGAACTGAATATTATCATTTTTAGAATGCCAAATTACATACGATCAAGGTGCCCAATTTGACAATCAGGGGATTTATTTTATTACTGTATTATCTTAATCAATGTATTTATATCTTAGAAAGTACATCATAGTGTGCTAATTTCCTTATTAAAAGACAACTTTGATTTTGTGGCGGGGAGAGAGGTAGAAGTATCACGTTTCCGCAGTTTCAGCACCATGGACAGCGCCCGTCCGTCTCCTGCACATATTGCAACGCCCAATGACGCTCACAGCTACGCCGCGTCGCCATCAAGCTCATCACCGACAACAGGCGCGCTGGCATTTCCGTTCATGTCAACGATGAAAGGTGAATGGCAAAATCAAGTGTTTTGAGTTAAGAGTGTGGTCACCAAATGAATTAAACTCGCATGTCAAAGCAACGTCGTTACAGCTGCTGGTCGGAAGTCCCAGAAGTGACACCCACTAACTTGGGTCCTGGCAAGCAATTTCAGCATCTAGAAGCAGCTTGGTGCGGAATGGGTGAAAGTGACAGACACACAGGTTGGTACCAAGTTTTGACAGCACTAAACCCAGAAGAGTTTAATGATTGCACGGCTAACTTAAGCTCCTACTCCTGGCTCCCTTTACTATTTATATGCTAAGCATGACCCTCAAAGGTCCCCCAGCCCACCTCACCACCCTTCCTGCCTGAGTAATTCCAGCCATCCCCTTTTAATCAATTCTCCTTTATCTCGCTGCTGTTTGAACGCTGATATATTCGATTTAATTTCTCCAATCGAGAGGCACATGTGTGTGTGAAGCATCAATGAAATCTGATGAAAGGGGGACCCCTGGAACACGCTTGCACGGATTTAATAGTCTCTCGCATAGAGAAAATGATGTTTTCTTACCATGAGTGCACAAGGCCAAAGTCATAAGAAGTTGACAAAGAACAAGACGCTAGTTGGTGTCGGGAAAACCTGACTGATTAGTTTGTATTTTTATTGGATCGGTAAATTTAATTCCTTTCTTTTTGCTTCATGATTGCCCTGTTTGTGTTTGCTTATCGACGGCAGCGATGAAAAACTAAATAAAAGCTCCAGAGTCAATTTGACCTCCAAAAGTGTCAGAATACGCATTAAAAAATCTAAAGTATTGTTTCTAGCTTTTATGTTTTTTTTTTTTTTCCAAACCATGAGAGTACATTTTATTCAGTGATGGTATTGTAACTAAACGCCAAAAAGATTAAT
Organism: Syngnathus floridae; assembly: GCF_059516105.1. Classification (NCBI taxonomy): domain Eukaryota; kingdom Metazoa; phylum Chordata; class Actinopteri; order Syngnathiformes; family Syngnathidae; genus Syngnathus; species Syngnathus floridae. Next base: position 14,797,348 of record NC_142423.1, on the reverse strand, counting down.
TCCATGGTTACCCTTCTGCCACTTACCATTTCAAACTGACCTCCTACAAACTTGTAAGGCTCGAGGCATTGAAGACATTAAAGCAAGAAGTGTATTGATTTTGGATGATATCCAAAAGCATGAGCTGAAATCGGAACATTCATCCATCCATTTTCAATAGAGCTTGTCTTCGTTAAGACCGCGGGTTAGCAGAAGCCCATTTGAGGTGACTTTGGACTCGGGACTGGTGCCAGCCAAACACGAATTTTAACACAGTTCTACTGTGCTGCCCATTTCCGTCACGGTGTTAAATCTGAAATTTGAATGATTGCAATCATGTCAATGTATAAAGAACATTGTTTTTGTCTGAAATGCAAGCTCGTGGTAACCTTGAAACATGGGATGTCGGGAAGATCGTTAATCAATCTGTTAGTTGAATGGTCCTTTTGCTGTCAAATAACAGAGCGCCTGGCATGTATTTTATTAACATGTTGACTGAAATAATGGCTCTTTTCCCGCATTTCTGCAGGGCACTAAGGTACTGCGGAAGTATCTCCCGTGCACGTTGACTAGCGGGCTGCCAAGACTCCCACAGGTCACGTTAGGTAAGGTATTTAGACTTATTGTGGCTGGGAGCTGGGACACAAGCATTAGTTCAGCGGCACAGAGCAGCTGCATTGATTTAGCTTCTGTCTCCTTTGCCCCATTCCCTCCAACATTATGCTTAGCCATGATTTCAGCTTCCTCGCCCATTTCCTCCCAAGCAAACCGCCCCGATGAGAAATTCCGCCTGTTAATGGTCCTTTTATATCAAGCCTTTGCACCATTACTTCTCCTTTACCCTGCCACTTTCCCTCCTAATAGCGATGCTCGAGTCTCATCCTGCAGACCGGATGCGATCTGTGTGATACGGGGGTCGGGAGGCCCGGACCACCTGCGGAGAATACAGATCATCCTCCGACATGTCCTGAACCCTGGCCTCTCCACTCATTGCCTTTCACGTTCACTTACCGGGAGGCGAGTGGGAAGAACTCACTTTGGGCAGATTTGACGACTTCTGTGCTGCGGCACATCAATGGCGGGTGACATCGCAGCGGAACATAATTATTCTGCCGTGCCGAAGGCTGCCCGACAGCTCGCCGGCCGTCGTTTAATGTAAGTTCATAAACAGAGAGCCGACCGAGTGTGAGTCAGAGGCTCTAATTGCCTACAGGACTAATTCCAATCAGTCAATCAAAGTGATGGTTTATTTTCATGGTCGATGAAATGCGGCACACGGGAGGAATATCCCCGGCAGCGGCCTACTGAATTCCAATAACGTGGAGACTTGGCTCTCCTGGCGAATGTTTTACCGTAAATATTCAGATTCCGCACAACAAAGACACTTTGAAGGAGTCTTTCTTTTGTTACCAGTGTCAAATCCATACAATATACGTATTTGTTGGCTTGTTTTATTGGACAGTGTAGCGCAAAAGGACATATTGCACTGGATGCTTGTCCTTTGTTTGTGTGATTAGCATACGTATCTATGCACAGGTATGCGTGCGCATCTATCCAGGTACTTCATCTCCGCCGAGTAAAACTAACGCAACAGCCTTAAGGTAAGAGCGCATCACTAAATCCTGGAAAACGTCCTTTCTCGTCTCGTTTTCTTCCAGTTCCATGGTGGCACTTTTGCGTATGAATAATTCATGGCGCACACCTGTTTAACACGCTTAGCCACCCGCGCACCCCCCTCTTTGTTTTCTATTGTGCTGTGTGTGTCCTTTCCACAGCGTCGTAATTATTCATCACAAGGACTCTCCATCCACCGTGATGTAAGCATGCAGTGGCGGGCTTCGTTAGAGAGGCAGGTGGTAATGCTTAACCAGCTGTCATTTTACACTCAGGCATGTATCCAATGAGGCTTGGAAGTTCTACTTGACTATTCTATTGTGAGAAATAAAGAGGATCCCACAAGGTTGCTTTTGTTTCCCGGCAGTAATGAGTGGAAATGTAGCAGTAAATTGTATCTGTCGTGAATTCAAAGTGACCACAGCTGCTCGCCAAAAGGTTGAACCTGGCACCTTGTAAATGTCACCATCCCAAAAGGCCGGGACGGTGGCCACGGTGTGCACCGCTCCGGCATGGCTTTGCATGCACCAATCATCCACTGTTATTGTTGGTCTCCTTCAAGGTTCCACAAAGGTATTGCTTTAAATGGCACCAACACTGCTACAGGCTTTTCTTTCTTTTATAGGTTTGTACAAGCGCTGCCATTTTTCTCCTTCCTCAAATTCATTATTAAGGGAGAGAGTAGTGCTAGGTTGAGAAAGAACACGGAATAGCTGTGTCACAGATTACGAGTTGTTGAGTTGATGGTGGCAAAAAAAAAACGTGCAGGAAGGCAAGGAATTAGTGCAGGACCAACTCAAAACAAAGTGTATTTCTTTTCTTCCAAAATAAGGAAAAAGGCAAACAAGTGGCATTGATATGTCCATCAACCAATAGGCAATCGTTCGAGCCAAGGTACACCACCACCTCATTTGAAAAACATTTCCATCTGTATTGTAGCAAGTGTGAAACAAATATATGAATAAAATAATACACGTGAAATAAAAACAAAGATGATTAGGAATAAAAGTGAAAATCTTGATTTAAAAAATATATGTAAATAAAAAGAAATATATAATGTAACAATAAATAAAAATGGAAATGGCAAAATAAAAGTGTAAATAAATGCAAACATTAATATTACAAAATTAAAATGATTAAAAAGTCAAACTAAATGATTTTATTTGGTCAATTCCTGTCCATCTTTGCACACAATGTCCATCCATTATCATGCACCTGCCGTCAATCCATGCAATAAGCCATCCGTTTTCCTCGAAACATGCTGTCAATCCACTGTTCATTCCTCGTAACCGTTTCCATCCAGGTTCAGCCTGTCCATCTTCATTTATCCCTGCACACTCTGTCAATCTCTGTCCATCCTTAGACACCCTGTCCAATCTGGTGGATCTGGAGTCCAATCCCATCTGTCTTTCTTTGAACACGTCTATCATTGTAATTCCCGCTCGGTCCACCCTGGCGCTGCCTGCCTCTTGTGGTGGGCGCTGTACCACTCTTCCCGATCCCCGAGCAGCCAATCTATCCCCGCGCAGTCTTGTAATGCGGGTCGCAGAGGCCGCAGAAACAAGCCATGAATCTGGGAGTTCCAGCTCAATACTCCAAGTGGCCTCTGACACCCACCCCCCCTCTGGCCCTCATAATAAAGCAGCTACTGCAGGACCAACAAGCACAAAGGCCCACCAGTAAAGAATGATGACCTCGCTGCTGCCTCTCTCTTCCAATGTCTGCCTGAAAAGAAAACAAACGGGAGAAAAAAAAAAAAAATAACTGAAAGAAATTTACTGGGAAAGCGCAGTGTGCCAGAGTGGCCCCTTCTCCTTGGGGTGCAGCACACATGCTTGGGGAATTTGGCTGATGATGGCCAACTGATTGTTGTGTTGCTCAACGGAGCCGTGCTACTTTTTATTTTAACATGGCTGCTGTAACATTTGCATCATTTTATTCTTCTTGCTGTGACATCGACTTTAAATGTGACTACGTTAGCCACGCGTCCATTTTCTCCAGTGCTCGTCCTCATTACAGCTCACAGGTCAACCTTCATAGTTCTGAAGGTTCAAAGTTTGGATCTTTGTACTTGCTGTGACGTGTTGTCCTCTGGTGCTTGTGTGTATTCTGGTTTCCTCCCACATTTGCAAGTCATCCATGTTAGGTTTGTCAATAAATGCAATTGTCGATGTGTTTCTATGGGATAGCCTGGCAACAAGCGGTACCAACAACCAGTCGATTTTCTCCCAGCACATTTTGGTGTGATTCTGTGCTCGTTGGCCAAGCTTTGTTTCTAATCATGTGGAAAAACTAAAAGACTCCAGCAAAATGCAATTTCCGCTATCCCTTTCACATTTGGTGGTGAATCTTTTGATTATGCAAATGGGGAGTCTTGAAGGCTGCCTTCCGCATTAACGTCTTAATTCCACGCCATGTGTAATACACTCAGCTGGATGATGACAGCGACACAAAGTGACAAGAGTGAAATTTGAAAAACAGATGTGGCCTCTATCGCCCACCCCCCCCCCCCCCCCCACCAAGAGTCTGTGCGTAGGCGTGCAGTGGCTCATTATCCTCTTCCGTGCAATTCTCCATACGGTACAATGGCACGGTTTGAACATGATCATCCCACCATGATTGAGTGTGATCCCTCTGTTGTAACGTAACCTGAAATGGCCCCCCTTACTGTGCGTAATGATACACAGCCACCCAAGCCCACAAAGGACATGATATGTGAAAGGCCATTTGATCATCCTTGAGAGATGAGCGGGGGGGATACTGGCCACCTGCTGAAGATGTATCACCTTCTATCAAGTGCACCGTCCCGTTCCTCGTTCTCTCTGCGGGGTGGCTGGCTCTCTCACTAGCCGTCACAGAGGGAATTAGACGCTTGGATTTAAGTGTCCCCAAGGGAAATTAGGGTCACTTCTTAGACTTCCGTAGTGGGGAAGGCTCGGTGATCAACTCACTCATGACCTCCTCAAAATAGTGATGTCATTTTTACCCGAAAGCTCACCTCATGTTGTTGATCTTCTCAAGATTTGGTTTAGCAGCCATGCTGCTGCTCAGAAAATGGCATTTGTTTTATCAACAAAATGACACTTTCAGAATGTTCACCTAACTCAAGCATTCTTCTATTTCTGACCCATTTATTTGCAAGTCATTAAAAAGTACACTTTCCATCATAGTTCCAATTTAAAAATGCGTACGCTTTGAGTTATGTTCAAGCGTGGCTGAATGATAAGTAGGGAAGCTGGGAAAATTATTCATAAATCTGTCAGTTGATTAAAATTCATAATCATAATTATTCGCATGATATCCATAGTTAACGCGCAAGTCATCGCAAATTAATCACTTTTTTTATCTATTCTAAATGTACATAAAACTCGATATCATTTTATATTTCATGGTGGACACCTCAGTGTGCTTTGTCTCCAACCTGCTGTGTTGCCACCAGAAATCCCAAACTGGTCAACAAGTGACCATAAGGAATTATGCATTGAGTATTTAAGTATTAACTGTTCCATTTTAACAGCCTCGATAAAAATATTTTAAACTGAAGCTGCGCAAAATTTTGAAGTATCCTATAAACCTGATGTGGCTCCATCCAGGGTATGTTCTGCCATAAAAATGCCAAGAAAGGATCAGTAGGGCTGGGCATTTAATTGTGATTTGTATTTTTCCTGTGTCAAGCAAAGCATACTTCCTGTTTTATTTTGTATTGGCTTCCACATTGTGTTTTGCTACCAGCTTGCATGCATTCTCCCCATCTGTCTGGTCCATCTGTCCCTCATCTGATGTTTCTCCACATGGCCCCACCCTCTTTTTTTGGGGTTTCCTTGTACAATTGCCTCTCTGGTTGGACTCGCCAGCTGCTACTTGTTCTGTCATTTGCTCGTTTTGTGTCTGAGTCTTGCTGTTGTCTCAGTTACTTTTTGTTCAAAGATAGTGAGCCTAGTAAATGGAGCCAAGAAACAATAGGAAAACATGTATAATTGATCAAAGTCACATGTATCAAGCAAGTTGAGTCAACCTGACTTGGGTTAAGCAAGTTGTGAATTCAAGTCATACAAACTTGCTCAGTACATTTGTTTTGTTGCAATTTTTATTAAATCGGAACCCTCTCAAATACGTTTCACCAAACTGTGATTTTTTCTTTCCAACAATGTCATGATTAGGCCTTGTTTAAATGAGAGAGTTGAGAAAACAAGCAAGGGATTACGTCAGATGATGGCTCTGAAGAAGATTGGAGTAGCAGTTGAAACGGTCATCAGGTAACATCTACAACTTTTAACTAAAGCATCTGTGTATAAAAGAGATTACTAAAGTAGGTGTCACGGTCGGGTGGAGCATGGAGCAGGACGACCAAGTGCAGCTTGGACCAGCTTGGTTTATCTGTGAACTCAAAAAAGGCAAAGTGACACGACATAACCACAATAACACGAATGATTGACCGCGACGTGAAACCGGACAACATCAGGACATGACGACAGCACGACCGGACGACAACAGGAACCAAAAAAGACCTCATGACACGAACACACAACATGACACGAACACACAACATGACTCCAACACCAAAGAACCACAAGCAATGATCTGACCGGGAGTGAGGGCCAGGCAGACAGGACTTATATACACGACAGGTAACGAGAGAGAGGCAGGTGGGAATAATCACACTGATCATGGGCACACAGGAGGGGAGGGGAGGGGAGGGGAGGGGAGGGGAGGGGAGGGGAGGGGAGAGGAGGGGAGGGGAGGGGAGAGGAGGGGAGGGGAGGGGAGGGGAGGGGAGGGGAGGGGAGGGGAGGGGAGGGGAGGGGAGGGGAGGGGAGGGGCGAGCACACAGTCAGAAACCAAGACAACAGACACATAGTGGAGCAGTTGGGGACGAGACGTGACAGTAGGAGGCTTTTAATCAGACCAAATTTGAAGATTTTTCACAACTTTCCATCAAAGTCAGTTCTGATCATCGGCTGTCTCTAAAAGATCATGCTGAGCGATTGCCCTGCTCCAGCCATTTTAAAAATCGGTTAAGAAATCGTTAACTTTAATTGGTCTGTGTATACGCTGCTTCAGTCATCCGAGGAGCTTGTTTAACTCACAAAGGGGGACGCATGCATGTTTAATGATTACACCCCCTGCATGATGTATAGACCGGCAAAATGAATTGGGATGGTGGCACCGAAATAATGTCTTTAGAAGTCATCAAATCAAGCATAGCAATTCATTCCGACTGTATGTGTCTTTAAGGAGCCATCCGGCCATAATGTGAATCCTACACATCTGCGTAAATCCACAGCAGGCAGAAATGATGCTTCAGTGAATAATTAGAAAGAGCAAGATTATACACAAAGAGCAATAAAAAGGAATCCTTGTCGACCTCTGAAATCTCCCACTTCCAAACGAACCACGGGTTGTAAAATTTGAATGTATTCTCATTGCCACAAACATAAATGTTGATGCGCATATTATTTTTTCATAAAGTACAAATGCAGTACTTGTGAAGACAAGTCGTTTCATCATGAATCAGCTATGAGTTCGGATTCCATTTTGGACAATAATTATGTTGTGTAAAAATGCGACGACTCATCTTTATTATGTATCTATTTATTTATTGCTTAATTATATCGGTATTAGAAATTCACCAGTGTTGATTTGTAGAGAAGCACAGGACGCTTTAGGAAGTCAAGCTCTTATTTGTGTTCATGAAGACGTGTGTTTTACACAGTGACATTTGATTGAGCTTTTGTGGCAACTTTGGCAGAGCTTGCTCATGCAAGGTTAATTAAGCCGACGCCTTTGTCTGCCGTGTGGCGTAGCGTGAATGCCTGCTAAGATCATTCTTTATCTCTTTGGAGGATTACTCTTGGAGCACATATCTACATTGTTTTTCAAGAGGGAGGGATCTGAATGAGAAATCTGCAGTTGAAAGCATTTCAAAGAGATCCCGTTATGATCCTCGCACGTCACATGATTTCATTCACCAAGAGAACTAAAAGCTTTTGTCCTACAAGTGTGCTGGTGTAGCGAGCCGGTCAGCGAGAGGGCGACAAAGCAGGATGGTGATGGTGACGGTGTGTGAGACGCATTGGGAGATAGATATGGAAGGAAATGTGCTTTGGCCCCTACGCTCCATTTGGCCGCGCTGACAGAGAAAGAAAATGACGGCCATTGGCGCCAATCAAATTTGGAGATTAAACATGACTCCCTCTCCTCCGTTTCCATCTCGCCTCCCCCGTCGCTTGTCTTATTTTGCCTTTGCATTGGCGTGGGGCTGGTGGTGGTGTGGGGGGGTGAAATCCCGCCACAGATTGCAGGCAGCGATGCACTTGCCAAGGAGTGGCTAAGGAGCCCTCGTCGCACGTAAGATTGATTGGGCGATTAAATATCCAGCAGCAAGAGAATTAGTAAGCACTCTTGACCGTCAATGTGTGTGTTAGCAGGGCACCAACAGCAGCAGGATGCTTGAACCATTTACACTACGCTTGTCTGAAGAGGACTGTGTCACCTGATCTTTACCTCCACCAAGCTTTAAAGAAGTCGTAGGTTTCTTCATTTTCTCAAACGGTGGTCCCTGGGCTTTCATTGTTGTTGAATTTAGTTTGTCCTTGGAGCTATGATTAATGACGATTAATAATGGTACGATCCAGCTTATCTTTATGAACCAAACATTTGCAGGTGGTTTTTACTCTACCACATGTCACCAAACACGACTACTGCGCCATTTGAGTCGGTCAATATCACAAGTCATACCCCCCCCCCCCACACAAAAAAAAATAAAGCTGTAGCAAATGTTGGACGTTATATACTTAAAGATTTGCCTTCACAGTGATCGGTAAACACAGCATTTTTCCAGCTCGCCTCCATCTGCCACACATATTGCTTTTATTACTGAGCCGGCAAGCCTCACTAAGATGTTTGCGCAGTTTATCAGCTCAACAGAGGTCAACGTTACCAGAGCTGCTGCTTTTTTTTTTTTTTTTTTGACTAATCTGAGTTGCTGAACACAAGCCAGGTGAGGAGGATATGTAAAAGTGTCATTTCCCAGGTAGTTGGAGCCCAGCGTCTGGCAAGGCTTGGCAGACCCTGGACGCTCCCCGTGTGACCTTTTACTACACTGACCTAGCTGGAAATTCCACACTGCTGATTGGTTTAGGGACGGACGGGGGAGATGCAATCTGCTGATGCATACTGAAAAGGTCAAGGCGGCCTCTCAACAGGAAAGCCGTCCTGTTGGCTTACATGCTGTCTGAAATGCATCTGAGAGCCGTTCCTTCTTTTTTTTTTCCCTGTCTGAAGCCATCCCTCGCTCCCTCGCTCATTCATTTTCTGTCATTTTGGTGAACGTTGTGTACCCTGTGCGCCTTGTGTGTTTTGCCCATACGCCGTGTCATCATTACAATTGGGAATGATATCGAGAGAACACAAATTACACTGTCTGATAGGCACAGATTAGATTGTCTGTACACAAGATTTCTCTATTTCTCGTGAATGTATTCATATTTTGCTCGACAGCAAATACTTTTTTTGAAGCCCAATTCAAGTCTTGGAGTTCATTTGAGCACTGAAGAGTTTTCAAAGTGTCTCCACCAAATGCTTGATGTGAAAAGAATAAGAAAATACACAGTTAAAAGTTTGGGGGAGTTGGATTATGTTCAATTTGATTTCATTGCTGAAATGCCATGCATACAAATATGCCAAGAAAAATGATCTTCATCTAATTTGTACACTATTGAGTTCTGCAATAACAAAATGTGTTATAAAGGTTAAATCGTTCCTTTGAAAAGATGGTCTACAAAATGCTAAAGGCGTAAATGATCCTTCAAACTGATCATTAACTTTCTGAATGTGCTCAACAGAAAAATCCTTACACCTTGACATCTTTTCGCATCCCGTGACAAAATGGCGTATTGAATGCAAAATAATTGAACACTGTCCTCCAAGCCGGAATGAGAGCGCCGATTGCATAAAAGGTGCACGCACGCAAGCAGCACTTTGCATTTAGCAGGGCCATTTGTCCGTGGTGGACAACAATGGCGAGATGCGGCGTGCGTGAACATCAGAGTCAATCTCACAAATGGGGTCACGCAAGACAGCTAGCGCACTCATCTTCATCCGTCAACGCCGCCTCATTCCGCGACGGGAAGAGACGCCAACGATATACGGAACGCCTTCTCTTTGCATTTGATAAGGCATCTGCGGCAAGCGCACGAAATGGCGTCTTGTCTTAGCAAAAGCCTTGCGCGTAGGAGTCACGTAGGTGGCCGGGCAACACTCACTCAACTTTGGCTGACATTTGCAAGCGTGCGCTATTACCAAAAAGGCCTTGGCTTTGCAGGGGTGACATTTGGGGCGCCCTGAGTAAGATGTATTAGATCAACATTACACAGCTGTGTGGAAATGTTAACATGCTTGCTGCAAATGCAAAAATCTCACCAAACCGTCCAAGTATTCATGATTTGATCCAATATGTTAAGTGACTTGATATAATAACTTCAAGGATTCCTTATTTCTATTAACATGGAGTCAAAGAGTGATTCTTGTCAGTGATAATTGTTTGTGGTTTAGAAAATATAATACCTGTGCACCCAGGATGCCATATTGACCATTTGTGAGAGCTTGTTATTTCCCCCCACCTCCCCACCCCGTTGCTACCTGCTAAGCCCTAGCAGCAATCTTCTGTCATCTCTTGGCGACCACTCAACACACTTCTCAGCATCCAAGAGGAATTCCACAGTATCCAAGATTACAACTGTGTGGAATAGATGACTTTTTTTTTTTTTTTTTTCCTCTTCCCCTGCCTGATTCTGACTTCAGAAGCATACGTAGGATCGCCTCTGCTTTCAAGCCGCGCCCACGGGACCTTCACATCAAGGCGATTAGTGGGGGCCGCGCTCGGCTGTCAGACCGACGCATCGAGCCTCGTCTAATTAACACCGAGCACCTGTCACTGCGGAGTTTGGCGTCATGCGATAAGTCACGTGACCACCAAACGTGTGCGATCCAGCTAGACGCTTTAAGAATCTATAGGATTTTAACGAGGCTGAGGAAGCAACAGTGCATAGACCGTATACAATTTCTGTCCATCCATCGGCCTACCATGCACGTTTTGGGGAGGTGGGAGGAAAGCCAGGCGAGCACGAGGAGAACATGCAAACTCCTTTCAGAGAGGGGCAACGGTTTGACCTTCCAAACTCCAAATGATTATTAGCGTCAAGATTAAAATGTCTGCTGGTGTATAGAGCCAGAATCAAATCGGCGACCTCTGAACTTTGACGTGGACGTGCCAAACATTCATGTGTGGTGTGAACATTTTCTATTTGTGCTGCAATGATTGTTTGGGATTGATCAATTCGATCTTATCTGTAACTGTGGTCAGGGTGTGTTTTAAATACGTAGACATGAGATGAGTGAGGAGGCATCATGCCCAAGATGGACATGATATATTTTCGACCCTTCCTCACACACATGCACAAGGGCAGTGCCATTAACAGGTGTGTAATTAAGTGCCGCTGATGGGGCCAGTGTGACGTTAATGCGCCTCGACTTGTGTGGCGGTTGTGTCTCAGCGGGAATGACGAGCGCGTACCAGACGTGTCCTTGTTGTCTTCCTATGTGTGTATGTGTGTGTGTGTGTGTGTGTCTGTGTGTGTGTCTGTCTGTGTGTGTGTGTGTGTGTGTGTGTGTGCGTGCATGTTTCTCAGGCCCTGACACCTTTTCTCGTCTTACTCTCTTCTCTGCACATTTTATCTGGGATTGAGGCTTGTCTTTCAGATGGATGTTTTGACTTTTACCGTATTCTTTTGCCCTGATTAATTCCTGGGAGTTTTTCTTATGATTGCTTTATAATGTTGGTCTAAGTCTATCCGAATATTTATAATATATATATATAATATATTTTATATGGATGGCCTAAATGTATTTTCCGCACGTCTTGAAGTGATCTTGTGAGCAATCCAGCCATTTTGCTTGCGTTAAATATCAAACTGGCTAAGTGCATCTTAGTTTGTGCCATTAGCCGTATCTGTGCTGAGAGTGAAAGGCTTCCATGTTGATTGAAGCAAACTTGCGTGCATGTGACATAACTCATTAAGGCTCACCCGTTCCTGTCTGCATTGCGTCCAAGACATGGTGTTTGACTTTCCCCCTGTTGGCAGACAATAAATATTTGAATTATTCATCGCAACAGGAGAAACTCTTAATGTCCACCATTAGCAGTTCCGCACAATTGATTCCAAAGAAAAGATGGAACAATATATCATTGCCAGCTTTCTTTTTTTTTGCATTAGAGTTCCTCCTACATTACTTGACCCTAGGCTCGTCTTCTCATTGTCCCACCACCGCGCCCCGTCTACCATTTGTATGCTTTTCATTACCGATCTGCTCCCTGGTGACACACCAGTAATCCAGTAATAGCTTCCATGGCATGTTGGTAAATAGTTTTGACAAATTAAAATCATCCGGCTCAACCGTAAAATTGCAACGAAGAAAGAGAGACAGCGAGAGAGCGACAGAGAGAGAGCGACAGAGAGAGAGTGAAAGAGCCCGGGAGTGGTGAGCCAGTGCCATCTTCTAAGGTGTGGAGGCCCCAGCTGACACCCAATGAATCATTCCGGAGGATGCTAAGCCGCAAACAATGTCCCGCTCAAACGTGTCATCGGCGAGGGCATGGAGATAACGCTCTGGCTGGCGTGGAAAAATGGAGAAAAGGTCTCAATGAATCCCGACGCCTCCAGCAGGGATTTCCCGGGTGATGATTAGCTGATTAGACGTGTGTGTGTGGGTGTCTGTGTGTGTGTGTGTGTGTGTGTGTGTAGGGTTGTCTTACATGCATGTTGTTGATTATTTATGTTTGAGCGTCTTGGTTTTTTGTTATTGATTGTGTGAGAACGTGTTTGTGTGTTTGTGCATAGTGTGCCTGCATGTAATGTGACAAGTGTGTAACACAGATAGAAAAACGAATCCATTAATAATGAAAAACCATCATTAATCCGTTCAATATTGAAGAAAAGGGTTTATCAAATTCACAGCAGGAGAATAAAAAAATTCTCAGCTGAAAATATCAGCTATTTAGCCTTTCTTCTGACACTTGTATTTTTAACAACATGCCAACCAAAGGCGGAAATAAAAGCCATACATAAATATTAATCCTCTCCTCTGCTACCCAATTTCATAGGTTAAGCATAAAAAGAAAAGCTACTGAAAGAGATCTAATAGCAACATTAAGTGGAATTGAGTTTGACTTGGCTGCACGGAGGTTTGGTGGTTTGCATGTCACGTGGTTCAAAGTTCAAGTCCTAGCTCAGAATTCCACCCACTAAATTGTCCATAATTCAGCACATTTGACTTTGTCGACTAGTTAATAAGCACTTATAATAAAAAAAATAAAAACCTCTATAAACTTACTAACATGCAATGCGTCCAGCTCATACTTCTAGCATTATTATCATTAAACAAAAAGCCTTAGCTAGTTTAGGACAGGTGAACTGATTTTTTTTTTTTTTTCCAGTTCGTATTGGAAATTTGGGAATTTATAACATTCCACACTTCTTTCAGCATTCACGCCATTTTTGAGGGATTTTCATTTAAGGTCAAAGTGTTGTTTTAAAGAAACAAGAGGAGAAAACGATGTAGTCATTTTCCGAAATGCCATCCAGAATCCACAACGACCTTATAATGATGCGAGCAGATTATCTTCCTAAAGCGTTGGCAACTTTAGCGGCCGACTGAACTCACTTCCCATCCCAGACGCCATCCGTCTTCATTGCCGCTCATGGCTCCCTGACAGGCGTTTCCATCATGTGTCATTATTGGTGCACGGGGTAACTCGGCGGAACACTCTGGGAAACACATCAATCACCGGCTCCTTGTCCCGCCCTGACAGCATTGCTCCAAGACAACAAGACGCTTCTCTCACTTACCGGGGGGCACACTTGAAAGCCAGTGGGATCAGGCCAGGCGGGCTGGCTGGCTGGCTGGCTGGCTGGCTTGCTGGCTGGCTGGATGGCTGGCCGGCTGGCTGGCTGGCCTGGGTGCTGAAAACACTTGGTAATTAACTTTGGGACGTACTACTGATATCAGCCTGAGTGGATATCAGCATTTACTTTACTTGACAATGCCAACAGATGAAGTTGGCTGTCTAAGTTGTGCTTTTTTTCCCCCTGTACCACCTGCAATACCAGAAACATATTTGGTGTGAACGCGGCATTAGTGCCTGAGCCAAGAACGTTTTGAGACTTAACATACATGTTATACTGTATATTGGAACAATGGAATCTTGCAAGAATTTTCTTCATATTGTGTGTTTCAGTAATGCATGAGAAAGGGGGGTACCGGGCTTTGAAACAAGAGGAGCTCGGGTCATCTTTTGGATCAAAGATGCTTTGACTTCAATTAAATCCTTGGAGGGGGAGGCAGTCAACGTGTGATCTTTATCGAGGCGCTGCCTCTCAGATCACTATCTTAGCTTGCGACCCAATGGGGAAAGCCAGCCAGACGACTTTGATGACAATAGTTTGGACGGCGGTGGGCTCCACTGCCCGTCACCGCTGCCCTCTCTTGCTGCTGCGTAATGAGGCTGCAACTATATCGACAAGCTCAACCTTGAACAGTGTGGTGAGCTTCAAGCTGTCCCCCCGCGCTTTGTATTATTGAAGTTTTTTAATTTGTTTCTCATCGCTTAGCTCACTTGGAAAAGACCACCCTTTTATATTGTACCTAAAAATGGCTTAAAAAATACATGATGCCAGATAAAAATGATCACAAAGCAGGCTTTTTTTGGAATGGATTATCCCATTGATTATTCCACCAATTAATTGAGGAATAATAATTGTACTCTATAAATTGCAGTGTGAATATACAAGAGGCATTTTCTATTTTCGTTGATTTTTCGTCTTTTTTGGTGTCCTGTGTAATATGTCGCTGAAGCTCCCAGCAAGCAGCTGTGCATCCCATAATAAACGTTCATTCCCCCGTAAAGGGACGGCAACGATAACATTGTAAACAAACCTAGAGGTAGGGTACGTACGTATATGGCAATATTCATTCTTCTTTATGTTGATGTTATTTGTGTAAGTTAATTATTCATCCGTCCCTGAAATGCCAAACATTACCATATTCTCACTTTGGGGAAAAAGTGGCGTCCATGTTACGCGGGGCACGGGGGAGCATGATGGATCTGGGAGTCTTGCTCTTTCCATCTGCCGGCTGCCTGGGGATGACGGCGGGACCCCTGACAAGATGGCCGAGGGGGGCCTCCTTGGTGCCTCACCTTGATCAACATTCAGCGTTGCCTCCAAAATCCATCACCTAGGGGGGGAATCACATCCTGCGCTTTTTGTATCCGAGTAGTGGTCGGGCGGTAATGGTAGTTATGATTTAATGGGGGTCCCATAAATGGATTCTGCGCCTTTTATTGAAGTTTGATGTATACATCTTTTCAATTAATAAATGAACAGAAGCGCTGATTTACACTTGTGTCACTGCTGTAGTGGGCTGAATTATACATTGTACAAGCCCCCGTTGGCAAATGTACACCGCTGAGGGGTAAGCATTGGAAAAATGGCTGTGTAGTTACTCCCCAAGTCCTTTTAATGTGCTGCAGGGAACATGACACAATATATATTTTTCAGATCAAGTCAACAACAACAACAACCTTGTTTTTCCTCTAATTGTTCATCAAACCCCATGAGAAACCGACATAGGGAAAAATATTGCATTGGATAGAGGGATGTCTGCGGTTTTTTTGGCCCCCACTCCTAATCCTAATGCTTAAACCCACATTGTACTGAGCGACAAATGCTTACAAACATAGCCATTTGAATTGGAGCTTGCCAAATTGCGAATATGTTGTGTTGTATTATTCCCCAGGAAAAAAAACATTTCCAATGAAAAAAAAAAAAATCTGTTCAAGGATTATAATAAAAAGGATTATACGTGAATAAAGTTTTATTTTCCACGATGAATTCTCAATAAAATGTTAAAGTCAAAGTTTAACCGCGAACAAAAATCCTATTTTAACAAGTGAATACACTTTCTTCTTGTATCGTCCATTTTATAAACAGGACTCTAAATGCCAGATTTTTTTTCTTCATAGTCCAGGCTGCTAGTGGATGCACGCACGCCTCATTACAATGAGCGAGCACCACCTTAGTCACTATGGTAACAAACGCCTTACTTTATTTTGACTGCACGGTAGAGCGGGGCTGTGGCAGCTCCAGTTTGTTTGCATGAGACAGAACCCCTTCCTCAAAAAAAATAAAATAAAACGCCTGTAAAGTATCCTGAGATTTTTGATCCTTGGGGTATTTTGACAAAAATTAAAAAAACGTGTGGCAGCATCTGGGAACATTTTGAAATGTATATAATATGTTCCTTCAGTCATCAGATTGTCATTAAGTATCCATCTCCATTCCAAAGCACTGGTCCCAAGTGATCCAATAGCAAGCAAATAATTCCTTTTGACACACAATGATAATTAGGCATTTCATTTGCATGATGTCGACTTTCAATTTAATTGTCTGGCGGCCTCCATTCACACAGTGTCACACTTCCAAACGGACACACGGAGTTTAATGAGGTGAAGCATGACAGCTAATCTGTGCCAAAACATTTACACAAGACGCCGAACGGTGTAGACGAGTCACGATTGGAATTGATCATTAACAAATAAAACGGGCGACTGGCGAAGAGAAGTATCGTGAGCTGTTTTGGGGGTCATCGCTCTTTAAATCAGATTACTGCGCTGCAATGGTGACTGAATGTAACGACTTGTCTTTTATTGTGTTGCTGTTTATTCACTTCTAGCTTGCCTCCTAAGCACTGTGTACTAAACACAACTTTTCAGGCAAAGCATTATGTGTGAAATCCAAATGCGCCAATTTGTCTTGATGACCGTTCCACATCATTTCCCGGCTCCATGTTGCGAGACAGAATTCATGCGGAGCGATCATGAATGAACCCGAGGACAACCCAGGACACGCTGGAAAGAAAATGTAACCAGACTGGCCTGGGAACGCCTTGGGATTACCTCGGAAGAGCAGAGAAGTCCGGGATTCCCTTCTAAAGCTGTAGCTCCGACCCGATCTTAGATAAGCGGAAGAAAATCAACTGATGGCTGCAGGACGGGGAGAAAGAGCTACGGTGATTTATTCACATTAGTCCACGTACGAATAAATAGGCTGTAGTGTCAATAGAAAGCAGAAGTCACATCAAAAATGTTTACAGCAATATGTTGTATGTGATGGAGTTTGCATTTGTGGAATATGACTTAAGGCACCTGTTCTTTTGTCCATCTCGCGGAGCAGCCATTTTGCCACTTGCTCTTGACTGCAAATGATATCACAGTAGCACATAAAAAAGCTGAGCCACGATTGCTAGATTTTTCTGCTTCATTTCTATTTGGCAAATCCAATATTAATCAGATTGACTAGTGGGGCATCCAACATATTATTGTAAAGTTTTTTTTTAACCTGACTTCCTTTTTAAGAGCGGCCCAAAATAGGCCAAAATGTTCCAGTGTAAATCGCATCAACTTCAAAGCCCAACGTGCCCTCCCGTCTCCCTCGCCGCTGCTCGGCAACGTCGCCGCCATTCCCTCCAGAAGGATGCTTTTATTTGATATCAAACTAATGAGATTTCCATTCTCGGCGCACCATCCACCATGGTCTTAGCCAGGATAGATCTATTTAAATGTACGCTCGGAATGATATTTGTTGAGCATATTTACATACGACACAGCCTCTGTATATAGTATATGTTCTCCAAATACAAATGTTTTATTCATATTTTTCTTTTGCTTTTCATATGCAGCTGCCACTTAAAAAGAACTTAAGCTGCCACAGAACGAGAGAGTGCGTGTGAGTGGTGCGGCAAACGCCTGATTGGGATTGCAGGTGAGAGCTTAAATGCCTCTCAGACGTGTTAAGGATTTATAATTGATATTCTTTTGCACAAGGCACTGGGTAGAAAGAGCACTCCATTTTACCAGCATTATATTATCAGGAAAAAAAAGTCTGAATTTGGTGCGCACAAAGTTTTAAGTCAGAATATGTGGTCATGATTATGTGTATTATGATTGAAAAATGTTACACCATTACAAAAACATGTTACAAAAATCTTGTGATCATATATTCACAGAAAACAGTGCTAATTTTCTGAGAATAAAGTTTGACTTTAAAAAAAAGAACACAATATTCATTACAATGTGGGAGGGGTCTGTATTTGACAAGAATTGGCATTCCATCCTGAGCAAAAAAGTTACAGAGAATCAGGTTGTTATATACGGAGGGACAAATTGACGGCTCGCTAGTCATAATGTCAAATGTAATTGAATTTAACATGAATGAGAACAAACATGCTGTGATGAACGATGCGGCCTATATGTACATGCCGTCGATAAAATAATAGCCATACTTTCCCTGCCCTTTACCATTATTTTCAAAGCGTTATGTACAGGTCAAATAATGACGTCCAGCGGCTTTCAACTAATCCTGCCGTCTAGTGTTTATTCTGTAATTGGCGCTGTAGCACAAATGAGGGCCAACCGCTCCGCATGTCAGCGCAGTGAGCTCAGCCAACATTGATGATGATTGACAGCGCGGCCCAGAACATGGCAGCGTACGCTCAGCTGAGCCTCTTATTCGGAATAACATCCACTTGTGATTGACACCACATTCATTTGACCGCAGGTACACACTCTGTAGACAGAGAGTCAATTCGTCACCGAGTATATGCAAACAACTTGTAAATTAGAGCGGTGCCTCCACTAGCGTGAAGACGGATGCGCTTTTCAGACGTGAATTGTTTGACTTGTCTTGCATTGCAAGATTTTTACACAATTACACGCCATGTATTTGACCAAACCACCTGAGAGCATCTGCGGCTAAAGCCACCTCGGTGATATTTCACACACACACACACATCATACTAAAATGTGGAGAAAAATAGTTGATGGTGGCTATCATTGATTTGAAGTTAGTAAGGATGACCTCGAGCTTTTTGTATCAATTAACACACACACACATACACGAGTACTACGTTGAGAGAGGACCACGACGGTAGGAATGGCGCAGCTGTCGCCATGACAGAGTGGCTCCATTTAAAGTCATCACATTTTCCAACATCCTTCCGCTTTAGTTTGATCCAACATGAATTACACTGCACGTTACTGTGCGGGCTTGTCTGCTTCGTAAATCTTCACAGCGGAAGACTCCTTCAATAGGAAGATTCACTCCATAAGAAAATATGGGGGAAAGTAAAAGTTTATTTCACTCCCACAGATAGGGCTCCTGCAAAATAGGTGAACCAAATACAAGTGTAAAATATGGACTTTTCCAATAAATGTGTTTATACATTATATGTGGAGTCTTCACACACACACATACACTGAATGTAAAATATGAAATATTGGACCCAAGTCTTTCAGCACCTTCACTACTGTGTGTGCTGTACATTCAAATTTTACCGCAACCAAGCGATGAGAACATCTTGAGCGCTGTGCCAGCGAGTATGAAACATTGGGAATCTGCACTGTATACGTTTTAATTTGCTGAATAAAATGCAGTTCGGGAATATAATCTCCCCATGCTTGCCATCCAAATGAAAAGTGATTTCTGTGATTCCATCCATTTTTTGAATTTGCATCCAGAACATGCAACAACAACCGCCATGCACAGAAAATCTGAAACAGTACAGTAGCACAATGTAGAATATGGAGATGGAAGCGCCTGGCAAATATTTGCATTCCAAAATGTGCACTTTCATTTGGCCAAATGGGGCCAACGCGCACGTCTCGTGGCGCTCGCAGATGGCTAGCATGCTTCCCGATGAATTTCCATTACAGAAAAGTGGCTGACTGGAATAAATCATAATAAAAATGGGAACTTGCGGCCTGTCATCTCTCAAAGATTGGCTACCTTGGGACACTGCTGGAAGCTCTCCCATCACATGCCCCAGTGAAGCAAATACATATGACTGGGAAGAGCACAGAGAGGGACGGGCGGGCAGCTCACCCTAAAGAGTCACAGCTTACTTTTAAGATTCTGATGATTTTCCAATGTGGTTAGAAACCTAATCCAATTACCATAATAGTAAATGAATACTTTTAATGACTAGTTTTTCATTCTTCTCATACGAAATATGCGAATGAAGAAGTGACGTTTGCCTTAGCGAACAATGTTTACTGGATGTGAATTTGTTTAAGGCACTTCTGCTTTTGCATGCTCTCTTCTTTTTAAGCGTAAAATAATCCAGATTTTTGGCATTCTCTTTATTTTATGCACGCTCTCCTCCCGGCTTGTGTTAATTGCTACGTGAGCAGTAACATTTGTGTGGAAAGATGATCACTCTGAAATCCCACAATACGTATATTACAAAAAAGGATCGCTATATATGGGAGATTTAAAACTCTGCAAATTGGTGAGACTGCAAAGGATTAACCGCAATATGTTGTGAGATGACTATTATAAAATACAATATCTATTTATTTAAAGAGGTCAACAATCCATCCTAACTGGGCTGGCAGCGAATTAATTGAGTTATGCGATCTCATGTCCAGCTTTCATTCATTATATACGGCAACAAGGCATTTTTCCACTCATCTAAAGATGCAATATCCTAATTCCTCATTAGCTTTATTCCAAGTTTGCATTCACAGTTCTCATCTGTCTCACATTATTAGCAACACATCAACAGCCCCAACCTGCTGCATAGTGCATCAAAAGACCAGACTGTGTTTCATTAAAAAGCAGGCGCCAATGAGCCATTGGCAGCAATAAGCCATTACTGTGGGGATATTTTCTGCTTATGATGCAGAACCAGCTTGCCGTTTGTATGTTGTTTTCACACAACTGTGAAGGTTAATTAATGTGCTATTTTTAACGCTTGGTTTCACATGGATGTCAGGGGCAAACTGTGAGGCTTTTTTTTCTTTATCTGCTGCTCCCAGATGTTATAAAGTAAGTGTTGGTATTTGGGTTTGATTTGAAATACAGGCCAAAGCTCTCGGAAGAGGAGCGAGACTGTCTACATCAGCCTGGAGCGGAGCAGCGATGGACGACCACGGGTGTTTACAACAAGCCGATGGCATGAACGGTCACACGAGGTTAGGTAGACAGCATGATATGTTTGCACATCTCCCTCGCTCAGTTCCCACCATTCCTACTTAAATGTCTGACAGAAAGGTCTTGGGATGCATACAGAAGCAGAGCATGATAGACAGTGAACAGATGAGCTGTGCCTCAACTTGGGCTTTGTGCTTCGTCTGAAAATAGACGGTACGATACACAGACTAGAGGAATACACAACCTAATCAATATTTTCATTCATATCTGCATTCACATCAACTATCAGATCAGAGTCCACATCTGAATTGACATCTCTAACTCGATTCAAAATTCAAACCTTTCCATCAGAATCAGCCACCTGAAGTGAATGCACACTTCAGTCCATACCTAATCTGTATTCCCATTTGATTCTACTGCTGTTCCAAGGCCAATGAACTGTTCAACATTGGTAAGGCTTGAAAGAAGGAGGCCTCGAGATGAGTTGCACGCAATGGGAGTCCAAATCATATGAATAGCCTTCCTTTGAATCACATGTTGCATTGCGGAGTCAATATTACCAGCATGGATCATTCCCAGGGCACAAAGGGTTGGGAGGAGGTGCGGCTCTAATTAAGCTGTTGGCTACACAGGCTCCTGGCCAGGATGTTTCACTCTGAGGCATCATAGATAATTAAACAACAAAATGGTCATTTCAGGGCCCAGTGCTCAATGGCTACCGTGTTCTCGTTCAAAGTCTAGACCTGATTACTCACGTCCACCGTGCTTACTAGCTGTTGAGTTGAAGTGTGCTCTCACAGGAGCACAGAGCATGAAAACAATTAAAAACAGTTCAATGCTAATGATGGAAGGCCTCTTCATCTTCTATGGGCGGAATAGACCCAACAGATCCACTCCCGGAAAGAAAAAATATCTTGCATATTTTATCCTCTAAAAACATTTGATCCTCTTAATGCCTAGGAAATAAAAGTCTTTGAAACGAGGTCGTGGATTATGGAAACGCCTTATCCTGCCATCACAATATTAAACTAGGTTCTGGTTGAGTTGGTATGGTTGCATTTTGAAATGAAATTTCACTGTGGGGAAACAGTCGCCAGAACACCGACTGTTGTTTACAAATCTTATGAAGACTTCATTCTGTTGTCATTCGGTTGCTTTGTCATCTAATTGTAGTCCGTCACTGTCATCACATCTGCATCTGTATTCATATCACATCCAACTCGACACGAAACATCCACAACAGGATTCTCATCCTCATTTACATCTCTATCCATATCTTTATTCATATGTGACCACATCCGAATCTTCGTCTGCAACAAATCCGTGTGCATGTCATTATGACATATCTGAAGAACTACGGATACAAATAAATGCATGACTATCCTGGTGAGTGTTGTTCCTCCTCGACACCAGCCAGCGAGCTGTGAGAAACATTTCAGCGGGATCAAATGAGCCATTTCAATAGGGCCTCTCCCAACGCAGTGTCAGAGCAAGTCAAAGGTTAATGAAAGGGCACCTGGTTGGGAGGATGAAGACGTGGCAGCAGCCAGCACCACGGGGATTAGCTCTGTTCACATATCAAAGGCATCCCCTGGCTGCTGAGGCTCAATCTGGATTCGGTGGGGGAATCTGCATCCATCACAGAGATATTTAGCCGGCCTCTTCATCTTCCCAACTTCCAGTCGTACTGACATTCACCGTGGCCCGTCGAGATGAAAGGATCTAAGTTTGCCTCCGATGTGAACATATATTTAAGAGTTTCCTCAAATGAAACATTGAATTCACTGGAAAAACTTTACTTTTGTTTCTTTGTGTGGCTCCAATGGGACATCACACTTATATGATTTTTTTTATAAACAATGGCCAGGGTATGTTGCTGGAGTTTAATAAAAAAACAACGTTGCAAAGCGGCCACCTTTCGTTCTGCAACGCTAATCGTCCTAAATATGTGACATGTTTGCATCATAGTAAATACCACAAAGGGAAAGCGTTTAAAAAGTGCAGTAAGACTCAGTCGGTGCTGTTCTTTGGCACCCAAGTCTCAAAGCTTTTACGGTGGTAAGCCTCAGTCGGCGCCATTGTTTAGGGTAGCAACAAATGGCGAGAGGCAGCTAAATAGCTGCTCATGAAATTTGGAACATAATTCTGATTTAGTAATAAAGTTAAATGCAGCAAAAGACAGGAACTGAGCAACAATCATGCCTCTATGATTATGGCCAAGTGTTCTTAAGCAAGATACTGCACCCGGTTCTTTAATACTAAATGTAATTAATCCTCAATCGGTGCTGCTGTTTTGGTTAGCAAAAAAAAGTTGGAGCTCAGGAATTAAGGTTAACACTGTGTGTGAAACATTGTGAGAGGTAATGATAGTGCTTCTTTCCCTGACATGGATTTTAGCGAGGTATTTGTTTGTATTCAGTCAATGACATACCTGGTGGACCCTGGAAAGCTGGGACAATGGACTTGGAAAGTGGAAGCATGTGCAGCACATATGTCCATCGTATGTAGACTGGGATGACTAAATGGATTGTTGTCAAGGACAGCTACTTCTATGAATTGGACACGGCAGCACAACAGCTTTTAGTGTTCTTTCAAGGATTCGCCCTCGGGGTTTCAAGCTTCCGTGTTTGGCTGTGCCGCTATGATGAACTAATGTGGGAATGCTTTATGTTTATCTCTGTTCAGTGTGTAGCAAGCAATGTTAGTGCAAATAGTAGAGTGATGAGTTCATCCATGCCTCCATCCATGCCATGTTTGGGGTTTTTTTCTGCCAACATTTGAATCAAAATCATACTCAATTAATTTACAGTAGCCTCAGTAGTGTTGTAATCCGCTGGTAATTACTGCATGTCTCATACAATGTTGGGATGAATAGAAACAGATGGTGCTGTAATGTTGAGAAAATGTCTCTTGATTAGTTAATGAAGTATTTGTTTGTCAGACTATTTTTAGACAGGGATTAAAACAGATTTGCTGTGTTTGTGATGCATTTGTACATGGCATCATTTAAAGTACAGTTTGGCAACCACGGCAAGACTGCGAGCTTGTTATGAGTTGATTACTTGAGAATATGACTCATTGACTCGTTTATATGAAAATATACTTTGTTCTACCAGCATGCTACACACATTTGAACAACTTCTGCCTCAGGTCAAAAAGTTTTCTTTTTATGTTGAAGCTAAACTAATCTACAGCAGCAAAGTGTGTCTCTATTTGTTTCTAATAATGTTGCAAACAAGTTTATGATCCTTTGCGATGCTGCAGCACAAAGATGTTTGAAGCAGAGATGCTAATTACCTCACAGCGGAACAAAATGATTTCACTTCTTCAAAGAAGACACTATTGTGTCCCACACATGGCCTTTTGTTTTGTTACTTTTTATATCATCACGATTTGAATGCTTACAGGTACGTTCATTCTAACCACCATTGTCAGTTTTAAGTACGTCATTCTCATTGGTCGAGCTTTATTTTCAACACTCTAGCCGTCGCCAAAGTTAAATAATCTTCTTTAAAACATCATTGTTTTTTCACAGATTTTAGAACTTGATGCACAAACCCGGAAAGAGGTGCAAAAGTTGACAACAACATTTTTTGTGGGGGGCTTTCACATTATTAGCAAGGTTCAGGCAGCACTGAATCAATTTGCACTCATCCCACTGAAAACCAGTCCAGGGTGGAGTCCAGCTTTCTCCCAAAGTCAGCTGGGATAGGATTCCTGGTGACCCTGAACACCATGGAGAATGGATGGATGGTTTGTTTTCCCCAACCTCTTGACAGTTGTGTGACCTTAGACCACAGGACCGGATCGGGACACTGAAGAATGTGCAGGAATGGAAACCTTTCCAACTCTGAGAGACCAATCGTTACGTTCGGCCAGCGAGTCAATCTTGGAGGGCATCTGCTCCATTGGCCGCTCTCTAGATTTTCAAGTCAAGTGCCAAAACCTGCCACAATAATTGCTTGATGGTTTGACGTACGAGAGGTTTCTCGCCAAAGCCCTGACAGCAGGCCCGGGCCTGGATGGAGAACAGGTATTAGCCCCATAGATCATGTAAAATTAGCAGCAGGAACCGCTGTCAGCCCAGACATTGGCACTTAATCTTGGACTTTTGGCAGACTGTTGCCTTAACAGGTCAAATGATATCTATAAATCAAGAATCCCCTAGTGGGAAGCCAAAGGGAGCAATGGGAGCGAGCCACAACACAAAGAGCTGGCAGTGAAATTCCGAGGGGAATTATATCTCAGGCATAAAGCCTAACCCAAGGAAATAATCCAGTCTATTTCATAAGGGATTAGATCCTTTAAAGAAGATTGATTGCCTCTTTTTGCTTTTCTACTCGATGTAATCCTAGATTATGGAGATCACAAGGGGTTAGGTTTGAAAGAAATCTGAACGGCATTAATAGCGAGGTGGCGACCGACCGTCGCGCTGACGATCGGCGTGCTACCCCGTCATATACGTCAAGACGTCGGTCTTGGCAAGATGCGCCTCAACTCCACCACCACAGAGTCCCTTGGCTCAGCCATAGCAGCAGAATGTCATCTATCTTGTTTGTGCTTTACTCACTTTGCAGTTGCTGATGATAAGTTACTCTCCTTTAAGAGGCTGTTAAGAGAAGGCCAACAATCACACTGCAAAATGGAAAACATAAAAACAATAAAGGGAGTCTTGGCAGTAAAACGCTGAGAAATGGATGTGTGATGTGATATTCACTAGCGGCATCATTCATTTTGGCTGGTGGGCCAACATTAACTCTCCTTTGATAGTTCATTTTGATGTCTCCAGGAGAAAATCTGGCTCTTCTATAAAATCATTTGTTTGCCATATTATCGCCATCATGTTAGTCAGCCGCTTGATTCAATCATTACTTAGTCAGTCAGTGAGATTGTGAGCTCGGTGTTTAGCTATTGGTTGCCTTAGTTTGTTTGTCATGGAGTTGGTCTGGGTTGGACGTTTCGTTGGTTGATCAGTCGGTCAATTGCGGTTCTTGATAGCCGCTGTCCCATCCAGTTTGGTTCCTTCATTTCTTCCTTGTTACCAGTTTCTCCTTTCCTACTTTGTACTTGGTAGAGTTTTCCTGTTTGATGCAAACACACTTAGTAGACTCAACATGTTGGTCTTACTGGGTGGCTTTGGCTCAGTGGATTGAGCAGTTTGCCAAGCGAATATCGGTTCGAGTATTTGAATCTTGGCTGTTTTGTAGAACTTCTGCTGCTGCTGCTGTTGTTTTGTTCTTGACTGCGACATCAGCAGGACCAGCATGAAAACAAAACAACATGCTGCTCTGTTTTATTTTTAAGCAGGGTTCACAATGAGAGCAGCCTCCAGTTTTTTTTTTTTTTTATTATTATTATTCACACACAGATGAACTTCCATTCATCACTGTAGAGTACATGAAGAGAATAAGAAACGTGGCAAATGTCTCAACCTTAAACTGATCCCCAGTGTATGCATCATCTATTGCATCCACCTTCAAGCAGGGAAAAAAAAAAAAAATCTCAATTGGATGGAGGAAATATGTTCTAAATGTGGGCGCATTGTGCTAACTGTAGACTTCTTGAAACACTTGAGAGCTATACCCAGAACTTGGCAATTTGATGAAATCAATGACAAATAACATCTTATTTTGAACGCTTACATGCTGCTTCGATTTATTTTGAGAATGTCATTTTCCTTTCGAGAAATGAGCCAAACCAATGGAGAAAAATTGCAATGTAAGCCATAGTTCAACATTAAAACCAAACACTTGGGGCACTTTGTTTGAGAAGCCCACACGGTCGGTCGGTCGGTGTCCACGGTGGGGCAGGAGAAGCCAAATGTGACAGACAGGCTGGAATGGAGCCGTTAATAGTTTGTGATCATGCAATCACGTCGGCGCTGGGAGTCCGAGCAGGGAAATGAGAGGTGGCGATGGATATGGAGCGTTGTGGTTTTGTGTGTGCGGGCGGGCGGGCGGGCGGCTGTAGAGCTCATGGGAAATGCTCCGCCACCCATGGAACTCATTTAAAGTCCTCATTTAGAAGTTGTCACATGACGGCCTCTGCTCTGGGTGCGTTCAGCAGCGCCGTGGGGCTGTCAGCCGTTTGATAGACAGGCCGCACCTCTGACTGATTACACACTCGACCGGACCCAACTGCGATGGGGTGCACTTTATTTACCCTGGCAGGGCCAACGTGTGCAGCATCCCTCAGTGTGCCATCACCTCCTCCTTCCTCCATTAACAGCTTGGCGCTATAAATAATCCCCGAGAGTTCATGACTTATTAAACGAAATGACGGGGGTGATGTAACTGTAACACCTTTTGTGAGAATGGAAAAAGTCAACATTTGGCACATTTTGATGACTAAAATAGAAGCCATAAAATAACACCTCTGCTCCAAACAACTATTAGCGGGTTTCAAATAAAGTAGAACACTACTGCAGCTGACAAATTTTGATTTCAACCAAAGTCTAATAACTTGAAGAGGTCTATTTTGGTAGGCGTTAAAACGGGCGGAACTTCCTATGAGTGCCAGGGCCAAGTCTAGCGTTGTGTTGCACCTGTTTGGGCATGTCAGCGCATGAATTAGTCTGACATCAGCATTGTCCTTGACAAAGTTGCGGCCTCTTGCAAGCTTTTATTTTGGGGACCCCTCATTACCAGAAAAAGAGTGAAATCATGTCATTTACTACTATTATGGACTGCGCTTTAGCTCTTTATCAACAAGACATGGTCCCCAAAGCGCTTTACAATGCTTCAGTCACCCTTTAACACACACACACGTTCATACACCAATTAGTCCTTGTTACCATGGAAACCAACGCTTCAAATTACAACTTTTATTATGTCAAAGTTGAAATTGCTTGATGTTTGGGGGAAAATAGTGTCCATCTGTAGCTTAAGAAAACTTTTGTCAATTTAGGTCGATTATGGAAATGTCAATAACCTTTTGCAAAAAAAGATGGTTCAAATTCAACATGGCCAACTTCATTTATGCGTGAAGTTTGTCCACTATTTTAATAGGCAATATGAAATAAAAGCTCTCCGCATTTAGTTTCTGCACAACACTCAATATTCCAAATTCTTGCTGCATTGTACTCAGCTTGAAAAGGTCTGTCAAGTTGCCTTTTTTTTTTTTTTTTTATTCTATCCCATTAAAATGTTTGAAAATTTTGAGAATGGAAATCATGAAGTTGTTTTGCACAGCTTTACTCAAGAGACTGTGTGAAAAAGTTGAGCATCTCTGCATTTAAAGTGAGTTTATTCATCCATCACCAAGTAGAGGTAGGCAAGCAGGCAGGCAGGCAGGCAGGCAGGCAGCCGACATCTCACTCTGTCTGGAACAACAAAGTCATCAAATCAGAATTCTGCCCTGTCTACCTGCAAATCTCCCTCCATCTCTGGATTACTCTTAAGTCCCCCTGAAGCTGGCCTTGGAGCTACATCAGAGGATGCGCGGCAGCAGCGGGGGAAGTTGCGCAACTCATTAAGATCTCAGCCGTCTTCCCTCAGGGTTGATCCCTCATCCCAGCAAACTTGCAGCCTTTGAGCAAATAAAGCCACGTAAGAAGGTTGAACTATACAACAGCCGCAAAATTCGGTGCAACTTTTCAACAAAGCGGGGCTATTCAAGCGGCAGGCTGTGTCATTGAACGTCATCGTCCATCACGCAGCATTGCAAAAGGAAAAAGAGAACAAGTTGCCTATGGTAGCGCACATTGCATTCAAGCAAGAAATGTACCAAAAACATTTTTTTTTTCTTCTTGTTGTTTTGAGTGTGTGTCGGGGAGCTATAACACATTTATGGTATTTCCATGAATTTGAATGGAGAAAGTTTGAGTTACAAATGAAATTCCAATCTCAAGGCACCAGCGTACACAGCAAATTATTGGATAACATGTTTTGGAATCTCAAGTCAAGGACAAAATTATAATAGGTCGGCTAATGACAATTTACAATTTTGTACAACAGATTTGAGCAAGTAACATGAGATGCTTATGAAGTGCTTTTAGCATGTCGCATCAAAAGATGGAGCTGGCTGACCTGAGAGCCTTACGTGTCATGGTCGGGTGGAGCATGGAGCAGGACGACCAGGTGCAGCTTGGACCAGCTTGGTTTATTGGTGAACTCAAAAAAGGCAAAGTGACACGACGTAACCACAATAACATGAATGATCAACCGGGACGTGTAACCGGACGACATCAGGACATGACGACAGCAAGACCAGACGACAACAGGAACCAAAAAGACCTCATGACAAGAACACACACCGTACCTCCAACACCAAACAACCGCAAGCAATGACCCGACGGGGAGTGAGGGCCAGGCAGACAGGACTTATATACACGACAGGTAACGAGAGAGAGGCAGGTGGGAATAATCACACTCATCATGGGCACACAGGAGGGGAGGGGAGGGGCGAGCACACAGTCAGAAACCAAGACAACAGACACATAGTGGAGCAGTTTGGGACGAGACGTGACATTAAGTATGTAGGCAAACAACATTGATCACTATTGCTTCTATTTCACAGGACATGTTGGTCTCCAGCTTCCATAACGTATCATTTTTACACAAAGCATCCGAGCAACATTGTTTTTCTCCCAGTCCCAGTCCCAGCCTCAGCCTCACTCGCCCTGTCTAATTGTCATTCCGTGGCAGCACGACGTTGGTGTGTTCGCATTCTCACTCCGCACTGCCATGACAACGTGTCGTAGAGAGTTCGACCAAGCCCGAAGGCCTCTTCCGGTCGAGGGGGCTTCGCTCGCCTATGCAGCGCGCTGTTTCATTTATTTTCATGATGGGGGCAAAACAAAAGGCGAGATAGAAAAGGGGATGAAGCGGCCCGGGCTAAACACACCTGTGAGACAATGTTGCTGGCAGCATGTCATTTTCCACGGGAATCTCTGCCGTCACTGAGCAAACGTGATGAAATATCTCATCCTGAGAATAATGACGCATTCTACTGCAGTTCCTTAACTAACATCTGGGATCAGCCCATACATAAATAAATAAATGAGGGCTTCTGTAGGTTTGGTTGGATATGGGTGGATTTGGTGGTTCATATCTTTTCGGCTTGGCATCAACACAATGTAAACACGATAACAGGGCACTCATTAATCAATCACTGTGCTTCTAATCTTCATTCCTACCTCTGCTTAGCACAAGATGGTCACTTCCCATTGTGAGTTACAAGACGACTTGGTCAGATGCTTGTGAATAGCTGGTCCAAAAGCTGCATCTTCTCAAAACCTGTCCCCATGACAATGTGTTTTACGGTGCTCATTCTGACTGCACTTGCCCAAATGAATGTGCACTTACAAAATAAACTCTTCACTACTTGGAAAAGAAAGGCAACGTGAAAGTTCATTCATCGCCGCAGTTGCCGTAGTTAAAAGGGGAGAGAAAAAAACCAGCTTGAAAGACGGCATGGTGGGCTTTTAATGAGGTGCACAGCAAGATGCAGATGATTGCCCTTCTTTTTGGGGTGAAAAAAAATGCCAGTCAGCCTCTACGTCCGCCCACTTTTTTTTTTTTTTCCTGCTTTGAAGGCGCCGCCAGTGCCCGAATGCTTGAGAGAAAGAGAGAGTAAGAATGGGAGAAAGAAAAAGGCATCTGGCCGCTTTGATGCCTTCATAGCGCCACGGCCAATCGGGCACAAAGAGAGGCGAAGAGATTACTGATGCAACATAAGCGAGTGGATGGATGGATGGATGGATGGCTGACGTGCTCCGGGGCACGGGAACAAAGTCGGACCCTCAACTTTCACGAGTAACCTTTCCTCGCTCGTGACAATTTCAAACAATGGCCCTCGAGAGGATGAGCCTTTTGGTGTGAGCTGACTTTAATGTCGGCATTAGAAGAATTACAATTTCAGGATGCTTTATTCATCGTTCACGAATAAAACATGTTTCTTCCCAGAGGGCATCCGCATGGTACACAATTTAAACTTATTTTTGCCGGAGTCCAGATCTATATCCTATTGGAAATAGGAAGCTATGGTTGCAAAATGCTGGAGCACATGCAAATGCTGCCAAAGCACAGTCGGCACGTATGTTTTAGGGTGTGCACATTTATGCAACCAGCTTGTCGTCCACTTGCTTATATTCTAATTTCAGATGACTTGCGCAGGCTATTTATTATTTAACTGGTAACATGATTTTTATGAAACTGTACCAACTTTATTGTAGGTCACATTGTTTTTGTAATATTCGGTTTAATTGACTTTTATTATGTAAGAGCGAGTGAGCAGGTCTTATTTATAGTAATCTCAGGGATGTGATTTTTTACAGATGTGTTCCTCCCATCAGTGTCAACCTTGCCAGGGGCTGCAGAAGAGTTGGCGCAGCGAGCCCGAGGCCAGAGCATGTCTGTCCTGATTGGTTTTAGCCGAGAAGTAGGAGAAGAGCGAGCACGCTCACCTCCCAACGGTGTAGAGTACAAACACTATTTTACTTAGCATTAGTGGAAATTTGTTGGATTGTCTCTTATTGCCAGGCGTCATTGGACTGCAAAAGTGCATCTCTCAGTACATTGGGGACACGGAAGACCTTTTCATTTGTGCACCCAGCCGGTTACTTTCCCTGCTGTTCTCGGCCACGCCTCTGCCATCACGCTTACTACCGGCACCTGTCCCTGTTTGTTAAGAGCGCTACTTAAAGCGTGTCCTCCCAGCAATTTCTGTCAAGTTTCTGCATGGTGTGGCACTCGCTCGTCCAGCCCGGTCTGCATGTCACAGGCAGGTTTGTCATTTCCTTGATTTTCTTTTCAAATGTACATGAATAAGTGCAAGTGCTATGAATTGATCTGAATGATATCATTACAAAGACTCAGATGTTGTTTTATAATGCTGCCCATCACTTGTCTAGACGGTATTTTTTTTGGTACCCTCCACTTTCCTCTCACAATCTAAAGTGAAGAATGTTATTTTGATGAATGAATCTAAATTGTCTACAGTACCTTTTCAGCCTGCAGCGGAGTCCTGAGCTCACACAGACCAAAGCAATGTGTTTGATTGACAGTTGAAGGTCAAGTAGTGTGTTTCCAGTGTCATCAGTGGACATGTACACACTTTACTGTAGCTGTAAGGGAGGCTCTGTTTTCTGACTATGGAGCCGTATGTTATCTACTTGGTGTTTTTAAAATTCATTAAAATAAAAAAAACATTATCTCAGTTGTTGGTTTTCACTTGAACTCTAGAAAAATATTTTTTTTTAATTTATTTTTTTAATTGAGTTGTGCAGGTTATAGGTCACATCACTGTCAAAAAATATTTAAATCTACATTTTCACTTTCAACTTGAACGACTCTTTGAAGGAATGCAAGCAGAGTAGGCTGACTGTGCCTGCACCGACCAAGCTGATTCATGTAAACAAGTTCTGTGCAGAATGCTTCGGACCACGTGCGTGGGTAACCGACGCGAGGTCCTCTCTCTTATATTTCATGCAGCGTAAGTGTGCCTTTTTCCCCTGTCGCACGCTGCTTTATGGTAATTCAATTCAGTGAGGTGTCAAACACGGCTCCGGGCGGATTCCCATTACCGCAAAGTGGAGGTCAGAGGAGACGGACAATCGGACAGTTGCCGACGTAGCCTCAACACGTCATACGTGACACTCAGGTTTGAAGAGTACAACCCGCTCGGCGACAAACGCGGGACCGAAGCCTCGTATGAATTGGACATAATTCTGTGTGCGTGAGGCCCCGTTGCTGTCGTGTTATCCATCCATCCATTAAATCAAATCCCGCCTCGGGGGTTGGCATATATTCGGTTGGGAAACTGCAAGAGTTGGAGGAAAACAATAGGACAAATTTGAATTCCGCTCCTGATTCCACTTGTATTATTTACATCAATGAATATCAAGTTGAGGGGGTTAATGGGATTCACACAGAACACAGTGGGCCGCGATGGACCGCAGCGGAAAGCTCTGGGGAACCATGATGAGGGAGCACTGTAGTCTAGTTACATCTCCCATCTTTACCATTAGGTGCACCTCTAATGGAAGAGCTACTGTATTATAGACAAAATGGAAAACGTCTGGCTGATGAAAGTCCTGTCCAAATGCAAAAAGTAGTAGCTATTCCATCACAGACAATTTTCAAATTGACAGAGAAGGAACGTTGGTTTTTTTGCGCTCCTTCAGTAAATGCTGGCCTGTAATTGCTACAATTTGCCAATAATTATGGTGCACTGTTTCACACCTAATTACCAGAATATAATGATATTTTTCTGAATCTCTGGCAAAAGTGTTGTCTCTTTCTGACCCCAAAAGGACACTCTGTGTGTGCAAAGTGCTTTCTCCATAAGGTGTCCTCAGACCGGCAGGTTTGCTTTCACTGCTAATGAGACAAGAGGGTTTGTCACTCATCGTTGCTTCTGCTTTTGCGGCGGGATAGATTTCAATGTCGTTAACGTTGCAAGGCTGTCCGAGAGTGGGGGACTGATTGCTTTACAAGCATTGTTGCTGCTTTGTCTTAGTAAATACAGGTTCGAAGAAATAGAGGGTCATAGATGATGAGATGTGTCAAACGAGCCTGCAATCCTTCTTTGTGAGGTGCAGAATAATATACAAGCGCATTCAGGG
The DNA here is from genome assembly GCF_059516105.1 of Syngnathus floridae. Taxonomy (NCBI): domain Eukaryota; kingdom Metazoa; phylum Chordata; class Actinopteri; order Syngnathiformes; family Syngnathidae; genus Syngnathus; species Syngnathus floridae. The sequence continues at coordinate 14,764,144 of NC_142423.1, read as the reverse complement.
ACCAAGCTCTGCTGTGAATAGTGACAAAATGCGCGTCATTTCCACCACCCGTAAAAGTGTTTATAAAAGATGACAGGTGGTTGCTGGTACCAAATGACCTCGCAGCGTGTTTTATATTGAAAGGCATCATGGCGTTTGACCTAGACATTAAACATTTTAAGAAATTGGGTATTTCCTTGTTCTTCAAATTGGACTGACTCACCCACCATGGAGCCAAACCAAGAATGACTGCAATTTAAAAGACGTGAAAATGTTTATCATTATGAAATTGTACATAGTCAACTCAGTGTGCTTTTATGTCATTCTTGCTGGAATGTACTAAGGCACAATGGCATCATTGAATATATTGCACTACAAGTCAGCATTCTCCACCATGTTCTCCCCGGCCCAACGGTGGACAGTACCCCCACAAAACATGCATCCCAGATGGAGCTTGCAATTGGAGACTTCTAGTGAATAATCTTCTCATTACTTATCGTGATGAACTGTGGCATGCAAATATCAATAAGGGACTGTGGTGAAGCAATCCAATTAAGGCCCAAAAGCTGAAGTCTCATTAGTGCAGAGTCTCTAATAATGCAAATGACATCCCACTGTTAATCAACCTTGAATATAAACAGCGTCCGTGAATGCACCACCACAGGTGATGTGTACACCTGCAGGTGATGAAAGGCCAACGTCAACAACTCTCACAATGGAGCTTTTAGATGGTAGAAATTAGCTGCTACTTCCCCTCTGTGAGGCAACAATAGCCCGAAAACTTTTCCCGATAAGAAAAGCCGCTGATGTCGGAAACTACCATAAAGACTCGGTGAAGCAAACTCATTATTTACACTCGTTTCCATTTGATTTTCTTGCTTTAAATGATCAAAATGTTTTGGTAGGGGGACTTCTGGAATTGGCCATTGAACGCAGCTGTCGCGCCATCCTCTGACTTGGAGTGAAACTGCCACAAACAACGTGTGGAGGCTGAGCATAAAGAGGCCTTAAAATAGAACAAGCAATCCCAGCACAGCCCCTTCAGAACATGCAAAAGACTTCCATAACTCAAAGGAGCTCGGGCGGCGAGGGTAGAAGCAAAAACTAAAGAGGAGGAGGGACTTTCGAGTGGCCTTTGGCTTAGAGAAGCACTTTGAACAAAGTACAAGATGACTAAGAAATCTTTTAATACAAAAATGGCAAGAAAGGTTCTCAAAATGGGTTCTATAGATTGAATTTACACTCGGGATCCCGTCCATGCACCAATCTTGGTAAACAACTCCCACTTAGTAAACCAGCTTGTCAAAGCCAATTGTTCAACTCATGACGGGGGCAATCTTCCCGTCGTTTCTTGCCCGCTGGGAATTCCTGTCACATGGACCGTCCCTCGTTGTCACTATCCCTTTCATTTGCTTTTCTAAAATTACCGCTTGTGTCAAATCATTGTTCTCGCAGCCAATCACTCTTTGCCAATGCGCTTTGAAAATCTCTGCTCTTTTCTACGGAAGGACTGAAAGTGCCAACATTTAAAAAATACATTAAAAATATCATGAATAAAATGTTTCATTGATCAAATAAATAAATCTGCAGTTAAATCAACATGTCATGAAATGTCCTATTAATAATTAAATGACCAGAAATGATTTTCACACTTTTCCACCAAGACATTGACGAAGAGTGACGGCAATCTCCACGGCTTCACTAAAAGTCATAAGTCAAAGTTGTTCAACAGCGCAACTGTTCAGTTCTTCAATAAACACGGGAAACAAAACATCTGTTTACAACTTGGCTCGTAAACATAGTAAAATATATATATATATATATATTTCTAAATCAAATGTGGCTCTTGAGCAGAAAAGTTTTCCCACTCTTGCTCTATAGAATTGAGGGTTGTTTATGTTTAGGAGTTTGTTGATGGATGCATCTAGCGATGCTCTTCCAGTCTGCTCCATTTGTTCTTATTCCCGTGCAGAGGATGGCAGTAAACACATTCTTCTATATCTGCTGCCTTCTTCAGCTCCTCCATTATGAAGTGCTTATTGAAAACAGAGTGAATCCATTCCAACTTTATCCGGTGAGACTTTTCCACACTCGCATCTAATCAGATTTATGTCGGGCGAGCACCTCCAGAGGAGGTTATTTTTCTCTAAGCTTGCTCAGCTCACAATCATTAATAGCAAAGTGAGCAGTGTTTAAAAAGAAGCCAAGAAAAGTAAATTAAATGATGATTTTTTTTAATCCTCTACAGAAATGCAAGTCTATTCCAGTAACATTGTTTTGTTTAATGAGCGATTGTGCAAATGTTCTAAATATGACTGTTGCCATAGCAGCGGTTTGATGAGAATTGTCCATTAAAAAAAAAAAAAAAGCTTTACGGCAGCTGTTTTTTCAAATAATTCCACGCATGATCAAGGCATCCAAGTGCAAAACCTTGCGTGAACTGTGCCACTTGCTGCTTCACCACATTGCTTTTTCCATTTCTATTTTAACAAATAGGATAGAAACTTATTGGATGAGGTTGTCAGAAATGGACACGCCCAGTGACTCATCTCTTTTTATTGTAACATTTCTTGATGCTCTCACACCTGGAAGTTAGTCTAGCATAACAACATTAAGGAGCATCTCGATGCGCTTCACGGTGCCAGGATTAAGCAATGGAGGAGCTTCGACGGAATAACTAAAATGGAGGAATCACTGATGTATTCTTTGCAGAAGTCTTTTCGACAGTGAGAATGCTTTAAGTGTCGATATACTTGCATTTAGACTTTCAATTATTATTAGTGTGTTTGTGTTCAAGCAACAATTCAGGCTCATTCTGCTATTAGCCTGCTGTATCAATTCTCTCTTTTTTTAATATATGTTTTTGTAGACTCAGTTTTAGATAAAGGAGATATGCAAATATTGAATCAATTTGAGCCTGGAATTGGACTCGTTGAAATATTTTTTTTTCTTCTTTGACAAAAACATTCCAAAACGGCTTCTAATGTTTGTCAGAAGACCTTGCATTCCGAGGGCCTGCGTTGAACTTCTCCTTTCCTTGCAGGTCAGACAATGTTTGGTATTCCCCGCCCATTTGAAATAAGATTTGAAAAATGCTCATTGAAAGGATTCTAAAAGACGGTAGCGCACATACAATGTTAAAAGAATGTTATTGCAAATATCTGCCGTATTCTTAATTGTGACAATGCTTTCACAATGCAAGCTCTTTCATCTGTTGTTGTTGTTGTTGGCAGTAATTGACTTAGGAACAGAAATGATTTCCTCTAAACTGATGCATTATTCATGCTCTCATAGTTTAGCAGTGTTATTGTGGATTTTAAAGCCCCCCAAGGTATCACACTCATCACGAGATGTTGGAAAGGCGCCTCAGCGACCACCGCCACTATTTGCAAATGATCTTTTTTTTTCTCAAGCAAAAAAAGATATATATTTAGCTATGAAACATGGCTTCTCTCGCCATCCCAAGGCTACACAAAGAGAACTAGAAGATAATCAGCCTGCAGGGTTCTTGCAGTTTCTTTGCCGTCTGCTGGGCTCTGGCGCCTCGTCCTGTCGTTGGCGCCGGAGGAGAGCTTGTCATCTGCTATGCAGCATGTCAAATGTAACAAGAGCACCTGCCAGTGTGTCTCCTCATGATGCCTCCTAAAGCTCTGGAAGCTTTTTTTCTTTTTTCTTTGCTCGGGCTTGCCAGTTGAGTCCTCGCTCCCAGCATTAACGCTCTCTACCTGAGGCTAAGCAAGCCCCCATAAGAATGTGCTTAGGTTTAGGGAACAAGTTGCAGTGTACATAATAGCCTCAAAGTGGGTGCGTGGGCTCCCGCTAGTGGTAAGCCACACACAGAAATACAAATAGAATTTCCACTTGCTTTTAGAGCACTGTTATTGTTTTCATGACAAAGGCCTTTCTTGGTGCAGATAAACACTAATTACTATATTAATTCATTTTCACATTGGTCATTATGGTGCTACGTGATGTTTTTTTTTGAGGTAGTACTTGAACCACTGCATTTGATTAGATTTTTAGTAATGGCAGTATTTCACCATCCAGCTTCAAGTTCTCGTAGTGATCATCATCTCACAAAAAAATTGCACAAAAATGTAAGTCGCAACAATCATCAAACAGACAGCCCATTTATATATACATAGGGTACTTTTGCAACATTTTTCCCCAAATATTAAAGTAAAAGTAGTGTGTGTTGCTACGTCAGTTGTCTGCATTGAGATGGATGCCAACTATTTTGAAATAGGAAAAACAAGACTGGTAATGAGGAGCAAAAGTGAATAGTAACACCTTGTCGAAAATAATCAGCATCATTATTGTTGTTGATGCCGAGCTTGTTAACCTGTCCTGAAGGTGGATGTTTTGGAATGCACAATTGTTGGATTGGATATGATTTTTGAAGTTCCCTCAATGCTGCCGCCGCCGCCGCCGCCGCCGCAGAGGCTCTGCAATGTTGACGTTCCAACCAAACTCGCATACCATAGCGTCACGCCGATTGAAATTTCACAGCGCTCCCGATGGGAAGCTGGGGAGTTGCCAGCTCCAGATGAATAATGAAACTTCGCCTGCTTTGCTCATTTTTTATTTAATGTGGAACCCTCCTTTGTTGTTCCCACAGAAGCACCCACAGGAGTCAAAAGAAAACAGTCGACTTGGCTTTTTGCACGTGTGAAATGGAGTGTGGAGGTTAAACGGCGATGAATAATCTTTGATTGTGGAGTTATGGATCAGGGCTGACTTTTGTCCTGATGCATGCAAAGCTTTTAAAATGAGACTCGCTTGGCTTCTAATTGAGCCCTTCAAATACAAAAGCGCATGCATGATATTTCAATTGAGCTTACTTCAACTGACTGAGTACACAGCAGATGTATCATGCAATAAATGCGCATTGGTATTAAATGATATCAACGGGAGTGTTGCCTTGCTGCAATTGCTGATCTGTATTAAGGGAAAAATTCCATGAGACTAGCTGCAGAAAACATGTTTTAATCGTCTCATCAAATGATCACTTTACACAAAAAAGGAACGATTAGCCAAGTGTCAGAAATGGTCCACCGATGCTCAGCCATTTTGAGAGCATCAGTCCAGGTCAATAGGTTTCTTGCCCAGACATGGGACAACAACCAGTCAGGAAAAGTTTCTGGGAGTCTTTGTGGTTATTGTCCTTCACATAGTCATGGCAGCAAGAGGAAGAGGAGGTGAAGATGCCGCACTTTCCTCGTTGTGCTGCAATCACTGGACTGCAGCTTCCAATGAAAACCATGTTTTGTCATCCTGTGCACACGCACACACACACACACACACACCCAAAGACACGCTGCCGTGTTGGACGTCATTTCTATTTGGCAGAGATGAGCACATCTTTGCCTTCTGGTAACAAGCTCCTCGCTGCATTAAAAATGGAGTCGCATCCCCCGCTACAAGATCCATATCCAACCACTCATGTATGAGATTATACTTGGCGCGATGAGAAAAATACAAAAGTGTTGTTTGTTGCCTCTCTGTTCTACACATTGAGCCCTCGTGCTTTTTCTTTTTCGGAACATCTGTTGCCGCTCTTAGCTCATCCACCTGTTTCTCCCCGCATTGCCTTCAGGGACCTCTGAATCAGCTCACCAGGCATAAAGGTTAATAACCTCAAGTGAAGTCCAGTGCTGAATGTGAGGGGGGAAAGGCGGCAAGATGGGGGGAGAACCTGCCAAAGGAGTGTATTGGATTTTGATTTAAGAAAAAGAATTTGCTCCACTGCGTACAACTAAGGGCAAGCTTCTGGGCTCTTTATTTTATTTTTTTTTGTAGTTCATGGGGTCATGGTGCGTGAGAGTTGTTTGTGTGTCCCCCATTATGTTGTTGTCTCTGAGGCATGGCGGGAAGAAATGGTGCGCGCTGCCAAACACAAAGAAAAATCGATTTGCCGGCCACATCATCAAAAGACAAACGACGCCGTTAACCTTGTGAGCCAGAAAATTAAATATTGTTCTTTTTCTCGCCGTATGTGTGGTGGAGAGGTAATATCTTTGTGGTACACAAGGGTGGCAAGTAGCCATCGACAAAGACTTTTTGACTCCACTTATGTATATAAAAAGTCTGCACACCCCTGTTGAAATGCCTGATTTTTGCGATTTAGAAAAATGTCCTTTTTTAATTACAATTACATTTTTTTCGATAACTGGGTTGTACACATGGTAGCATTATTGGTGTAATGATTCATCTTTTGATATGACATTTTCAAACATTGGTGTGCAGACCTTTTATATCCATACGACACGTCAGAAATTATTTCTCTGATGTGCTTCCCTATTTCAAAACAGATTTGTACTCTTGACATTGGCAACATAAACTCATTCCTTCTACTAGTACCAGAGAATACATCTATTTAAGGACAGAGCAGCGTGTGAGTACTTTTGCCATATCTGGCATTACAGCACAATGACGCAAAGGAGACATTAGACTGCTCGGACCGACTTTCAAACCCCTAGCGAGAGTTGTGCAGCTCGCACCCGTGGGACTGCAGCACTGCCGGGTCATGCTAATAAGCAATTACATCCACAATCAGCCATGCCAATTCACTTAGCGACGGGGTGAATGCATTCTCGGGAAGCTGGAGTCACATTAAATTAATACACCTAACGTGCCGTTTAAATACCAGAGTCGAGCACACTTGCATGAATAGTCTTCCAACACACGCACACGCACACATATGCCGGGTTTCTCTATACTGCTTAATTTTTCTTTCATAGCCACCCTCAGGGACAATCTTGATCTTTTCTCACTGGCTTCTACTGTAGCTGAGATTCCATTTTTCTTCAAAAGAAAGATCCAATCTGTTTCAAAGGAAAACAGTGCGAGAACATGCTTTGATTAGTATTTGGACTGCACTTTTTAAATTTTTCCATTTAACATAAAACATGGAATTCAACTAAAGCCAAATTCCGTTTGGATGAAATCTCATTAATATGCGTTCCCCTCAAAGGCACTCTGTTTTATTTTTTCTGCTCCACTTTTCTTTTTTTGGATTCTTTAACTGTTGCAGTATAGGCTTTGTGCCCCTGGCAGGGTCACCCATGGCAAACAGGTCCTAGGTGAGGGATCAGACGAAGCACGACTCAAAAGACCGAGTTTTGCCTTGCCCAGACGTAGGTCACCGTCCGCCCATCCGTCTGTCTTGTAAAAGTAAAAGGCTTAACAACATTTTCAATTTGAATTCTAGCCAGTGAATACAGTAGCCTTGTATAGTTCCATTTAAAAATAGAGTGAAACATACTCCTTCTAAATTTTACAAAAGCAAAATAAGATATATTTCTTAACATGGATACAGCCCATAACTAAAATGTGTGTCATAACTAGTAAATCTTTTCTATCAATTGATTTTATGATTTATCTTCTTGCAATTGCGTTCTTCCATTAAGCACAGTGGTGATTAATGACATGCTTTGGGTCGATGGGAACCCATTTAAAGATGTAATATTTTACATTTCACGGAGCGCTTTGACGCACTGGCTTCACAGACTTCTATTTAAACATTTATACATCTATATGCACGGATCATTAATGTGTCAGATGCAAAAATCTATTGCGGTGAACAGGCGGGCCAATCAATCCATCAAATTACATTTGGCTGAGCTACTGGTTAGCAGTAAAAGAAAAAAAAATTGCGCGAGTATATCAGATGTGAAGATGTGTTTCTATTCTACAGTGAATACATGCAAATGAGCATATCTTTGGGGAGATGGAACACCTACTAATATGTATTATTTTGTGGCCAGACATAATTGCAACGAGCAATCAGGAATTCTTTCCTGCCGCATGGAGGCGGCGCACCATCAATCACGCCGCTCGGACGCCCTATCAGGAGATTACTTGATAAGTTGCCTTGCCTAATCTAGTTAACATGGTAATTTTTCAGATTTTAACGATTCATTTCCTCAATAAATGTGTCTGAGGACACTCCTGCTAAATGGTGCAGCCAAAACATTTAAATATTTGTCAAAAGTAGCACCGTGCACTATTATACTTTATAAAAACGTACAGTAAGAACTGAACGGAATGAATTTAATATTTTGTACTTCACGATTTCATGCGTTAGGACATTATCTCGTTTGTGGTGTTAGCATTACGCATTACGGCAAAGTTAGGTGCTTTGTTTCTTAACACACCTTGTAATTACAGTTGACCAGGCCAGCCAGTGAAGAGGGAAGCTTATTGAAATGCATTTGAAAGAAAAAAAAATCCCAAACCCCACAAAATGATTCCAAAATCACTGCTATATTTTCACGATATGTTTTCTAGAAAAAAGCAAGACAGATAAAGCACACGTGCAGTATATCTGCTGCCTGTGAATTTCTCCATCTGCATTTGCAGATAAACATTTGAAGGAATCCAAATACGTGTCGCTTTTCAAATCAGGGTCCAGCCCACGCAACCCGAGGTGTTCTCGGCAACTTTGGACTTTTGGCAGAGTGTGAACCGGCAAATTGCATGAGATGCTATACTGAATCAGCGTGTCGTTTAATCTCGCCATGAGCAGGCAATGGTGTTTAGTCAGACGGCGCTGTATCTCACTCACGCAGGCCTCTTCGCCCAGGTCTGTGCTGCGGACCGTTAAAAGCGCTCACGATCGACTCGATAACCCACACACAGAATTGGGCTTTTGTAATCATTGATCATGCTTTTAGTTCACATTTGTATTTTCTGTGTATGACATATGTTGCTCCTGTGGTGTCAAATGCGAGTATTAAGCCTTAATGAGGATTTTAAAAACTCAGTCGAGCACAGACGCTTGATAAGTGGTGCTGTATGCCACCTCGTATGGATTTTTCGCACCGAGTGATAAAGCACAGTTATCAGTGGAGAAACATTTATTACAAATATCCTGCAGAAGACTGGACCTTTTATGTCTTAGGAAACCCAACAGCAAAAAAACATTTTTCCGAGGGGTCATTCAGCTACGTAAACGCATGTACATATGTTTCATTAAGGGCCGTAACACAGAACCATTTGGTTTTCAGGAAGATTGGTAAAAGTTCCACAAAGACAACACTCCAAACGTTTTTCTCAAGCTAGTGCTTGTCCCCGAGATCTTCTGGTGTCCCCCAGGCAAGACATGCCTCACAATTCAAAACATTTTATGGCATAAAACCAATAATCTCCTGGTAGAGGTAATGATCATTCTTTTATTTTTTTTCATACGTCTTCCTCTTTAGTTTTCCCTCTGCTGCAGTAAAAATACAACCTTTTATAGTGTTGACAAAAACAAAAAGCCGAATAAGTCAAGCATACCGAGTCAGTTGTCATTTAAAATGTATAAATATGTGACAAGTTGCTTTGCTATGCATGTTTATGGCAAAAGTTCCAAGCATTCACTTTCAATTAAATGGATACTTGGGTTTGCCATCTTCCATATGCACACAAAACGAAATCTATAATAAACAATGTTAACGGTCAACACGCTACGTGGGGGCCCGTTTGTTGGCGCAGTCAATTATCCACTACTCTGTGTACTCTTCCTGATCACACAAAGCCATTCTTGTTGACTGTATTCATGTCACACTCAAGTGCAAACAGTCTTATTTACTAAGGCATCCATTGCGCTTGCAAGACAATATGCACGGATTGCGTCAGCATCCAGACATCTTTTATGAAAAATCGAGTGGAGATGATGGAATTTTATTTAAAGGAGAAAGACAAACGTCATTGTTGTTGTGAATCAACTTGGCATTTGATTGCCTGCTGTTCATCTGCGATTGAAATTTTGAATTAGAGCAGTCGCTCATCAAAAGTAGCGCATTCAGTGGGAGCGCTCATAGTGCAGTGGGCCCGTTTTACATTTTGCATGCGCTTATCAGATCAGATTGGTTCAACCTGCTGTTTGTTGATGTCAAACGGATTGAAGGTCAGAGTGTAGAGCTTGTTTTTCAATGGAAGTACTCCCCGCCCTTAGTATGTTTCCAAGAGAGAAAGAAAACCTGTTAATCCTTAATATCACAAATGCGTATAATCCCCTCTTTTCTTCTCTTTTTTTTTGGTTTTGAACTGACCTTTTGCATCACCAGTGGCATCAAATCCAATTCCGAGGCCCGCCTCATCGGGCTGATCTGGGCAAGCTGTGAAAAGCCACAGTCGTCATCCAGCGCCGGGTCCTGACATTTAAATAAAAGATGATGCAATCCAAAAGAAACGCCGCTCTCGCTACAAAAATCTGATAACACAGAATAGCTTTTACCCCATTTCATAAGGAGGTCCTCACTTGACGGGAGAATTATTTTTATCTCCTGTGCTAGGCTGTCAGGCCGTTAAATATTCATGGCAATTCTTGCGCCATATTTACAATACAACGCTCGCTCGCTCGCTCACTCTTTCAAGGGCAGGCTGCTACTTTTTGCACACCGTTGATTAACTAACTTTACGTTCCGTTGAACCGAGAGTAAGTAAGTCACCAGGCAAGGTGGCGGCTTTTGGGCTCACATTCGGACATATTGAACGCTGTCGCATCACTTCATCGTCAAGAAACAGGACGCCATGAATATTTCATCCCCGCTTCCCGCTGCACCTTTGCCGCCTGCATACAGATGGTCACCGCATTAAAACGCTGTTTGGCGCCATGACGCTTCTCGTTTAGGGGGCTCATAAAACGCTTCGTCGGAGAAGCGAGCGCCTCTTTCATTTTCACCTTACCTAGTTGAAAGCACACTTGTAGCGCCAATATTTTTGTTCATTCCAAAATTGGCAAGCATAGCACGAAAACAACATATAGCTCATATTATGTCAGTATTATATCATGCAACATACCAAAACTTGTATCAATCCAAAAAAATGTTTACCACGATCAAAGGGATGCCGGACCATATCTCATCAAACCTTAGGAAAAAGGTCAGGGTGCACCCTGTACTGGTCACCAGAAAACTGTCGCTAGAGGAAACATTCTCAAGCACGGCAAGTATTCAAACAAATAACCTGAGGCAGATGTGCTTGATGCAGTTTAAGGAGTCACTTAATTGGGTTCTAGGAGAGCTACAAAGATGACATTTTGAATTTTGGTTGCCGGGCAAATTCAGGTAAAAATAACTTAAGAGCAAATGTTGATGCATTTGCATCATTTCATGCTCGAACCTGTTTATGTCATAAAGTTTACATGAAAAGATTTTAGTTTGAGTCAAAGTCTGAAGAGGTATCCAAAATGTTGGTTATGCACAAAAAATTTGGGACACTAAAGAATGAAGGCATATGATCGTACAGATGCATTGGAGGTTTTCTTCTAACATTGGTTTCTTTCAAAGACCAATGCCTTTCATTTTTTCTCAATTTTCTCCATTTTTTCTTCATCTCCATAGTGCCTAAAATCCTAATAGAGGACAGGGCGATGTCACAGAGGACTGATCAGAAATGGGGAAAAAAATGCTTAATACGACCCCATTTAAAATAACAATTCATTAATCTATGACTGATGTGGCCCAAGCATTTTTGCATCTTCACCAATATAATCCTATCAGGTGACAGCAGCTCCTCTGAGTCCATCCAGCATCTTGCAGACAGGTTTCTGCTAATAAAACACACACACCCTAAAGGACCTGTTAACACGTTCCGATTTTTTTTCAAGAGGTGGAATTTGTCGCCAATGTAATTTCCCCCCCGTTACTCCAAATCTTCTTGATGTGCTGCCGTCCCATGAATTTTGCATGGATTCCTTGCAAGCCCATCAGCGCTCCTTAATAAAATCACTGCGTAATGGCGAGGTAAATTACACCCTTAATTGCGGTGGCATCAATTAATTATTCATCTGCAGGTTCCCTGACAAAACCTCCGACGTGGCATTAGCATTCGCCGAGGAAAATGTGAGGGATCGCTTGTACATCTAGCGCAAATTGAATTATATCACGGGCTCCTTGTTGTTGCGGAAGCTTTGTTTACTGAACTCGGGACTGAAATTGCCGCTTTATTGAGAAATGATTGTGATGGATACATTGTGTATGCTAACACACTTAAGCTGAGAGGTAAAATTAGATTTAGTGGAGAAGAAAGCAACATCCTTGCGTGGTGTACTGTAATCCTGCAAGGGGCTGAGTGCGCTTGGATGTGTATATGAAACAACCAATTAGGTCGACTGCATACCAAGAAAACAGCTGTACTCTTTTACTGTCTGATGAAACGGAAACATATTCTTACCGCACATGCAGTAAATTATACAAGTTCATTCCTCACAGTCAAACAAACAAACAAATGAGGTTATTTAGCAGGACATTAAGCCTGTTTCCATCGGAAATGTTATTTATTTACTGACCGTGGTGGAAAGGGGTCAATTAGGAACCCTATCATCACCCACGTGCTGCACACCGTCTTTAGCTTTAACCCAGCTTGGCTATCATACACAGAATATAAAACCGCAAGTCACATAATTTGACTATATTGTGTCGTGTCCAAAACCTAAAATTAACCTAACCATTTGCATATCAATGACGCATGAGAAAGTGTTCCATTCATATGTTTTTAATGAATGTGTTTAAATGCAAATATGCTGTACGTAAAAGTGGAATACAACTGACCTTAAATACAAAACGTGCTGTGCCAAAAAGCCATTGTAATGTGCAGTTAAACATTATTGAGTTTTTTTCTTCACCACTAGAGGAAGTCTGCGTAGCACTTTGAAAACGTGTGTGATTTGGTAATGAAGCGCTGCGTCCATGAGTGATACTTTTGCAGTCTTTACGGGTATTCATTATTTTTTTCCAGGCTGCTGCTTCTGCAACCTGTAGCCACATGCCTTGCTGCAACACCCTAGTCGTCATGGTAATGGAAGATGTACTTGGCATTGGCTGTGCAACAGTGCCTCATTTGCATGAAACAGGTTGATATGTATGATTGAATGTTTTTCGATTGTGGGGAGGGGGAGCATAATGTCTCCTTTGAACATTACGAGAGGAATAGAAAATGGTTTTACGATTAAAAGTATTTCTCCCCCAAATCTGCCAGATGTGGTAGGGCGCACATAAGACTGTCTTCATTGAGTGGTAACACACCTAAATGCACAAGAAATAGACAAGCTTAAACAAGAGTGTCATCCTCTCTTGCTCCAACCACAACAAATTGGTTTTCAAAGGAGACCAAGGTGGCACTTTGACTGCATAATCCATTATCGTACTCAAGCATGAAGAGCATTTTTTATTTTTTTTTTTTACACGTCCCTGCGGGGGACACAAGCGGCATCGTAAACGCGTGACTGCTGATGGCTTTCATTTGCAGGATGGACGCTCAGGCGTTATGGGATGGAGCCTTATTGAAAAGCGTGCCCCTACCTGTGCTGCACTCTTGACGTGGAAAGAACAGCTAGTTTGCATTGAGCAATTCCCACTCAATTTTCTTGACTTCCTCAAGCGGAAAATGAGCAGAGCGCAGATAAGATGCTAAAGTACACCGTTGAGGCTTTATGGCTGCAAACGGTGAACGGTCCTGTAAAGCAGAGAGGCAGGACACGCTCCAATCACATTGCATAAATATTCTCGCATGATATCCACGCTAATGTGCCGGCCACCGGCAATCATTTACGGTACTTATCCTCCTTTATTTTTATTTTGGGCTTGTCATAAACCTCCACCCGGACTGCAGAGTGAGTTCAAATCAACAAAACAAGGTCAGAGAAAAAGAGCAGTGACAAATAGTGATGAATCCCCTCCACTTGCGGTGAATGTCATGTGATTCAAAGTCTGTCGGTTTCCCAAAACAAAACAAAGGTTGGAAGACTGAAGAGAAGTCATTGCTATCATATTGGCATAAAGATCATTTGTGAATTGCGTCCACATTGCAAAGTTTGAGCTGGTACGTTGAATACATACATGGCCCATTTTTTCCATTGAGTCAGACTAGAAACTTTTATAATTCACACTTTGTAATGAATTACTCTGGAGTATGTGACCGTTGCTCTGTGACCACAGCTCTGCTTTTGCTTTTTATACCAATCCTCTGTGTCAACTTGTGTGAGTGATGAATAATGAGACCAATCAGATCAGATTTGAAAGGGAGAGTCAACACTATAGTGGTGAGTCATGGATCTTGGTGTATGACCCACGAGACCAAATGCCAGAGCCTGACTCAGACGACATCAAGACAGACTAAACGAGCCAGTCAGACATCGTAGAGATGGAAAGCGTGACAACGGGATGCGTCAATTATTTGCACACTCACAGAGCCTTGTGGGGAGACTGTCGAGCAAATCTTGCAATATTATCCACTTTCATGCAAAATTAGCTGCTATTCAAATGTTCATTTGTTCCATGGAAGAATCCATAAAATAATCAATTCTGAAAAGATTTGACAGCCCTAAAGAAAAGATTGCTACAATTGCTACAAATAGCAGAAAGGCATCTTTGCTGTTGTTAGTGATTGCAAATGCTGTTGTTTCCAGTTGGCCTAAAACCGGACAACATCTCAAATGATAAGACCCGGTGCTCAGCAGTGGCAAAGAGCCTTTGCGGTGCTTCTGATTGATCCACACGTCAAGCCCGCCTGATCGATATGACGGACAAGCGGGAGGATGGGATTTGACCATGCTAAGCATCATCTGTCATCTGTTTTAAATGCTGAAAAATATGACATGATAGCAATTTTAGTCTTGCACTATATAGATAGTTTATGGTGTGAAGACACGCAAGCTAATGACACCGTGGCGCAGAATATACTCTGTCCACAAGATGTCCTCATTCATTTGGAGGACTTGTACTGTTTGCTAAAGACTCTGCTATAACTTTAGCTTTTTTTTTCCAACAGTATGCCACTGCCCATCTTATTTAGACTTCCCAGTCTGTATTAGCTGCCGACAGCACCTACTGAAACCTTTGCAGGTGGAGACTATGAGGAAAATGATGATGATAAAGAATAGAAAGATTTTGCAATGCCTGTGTGCTGGGTCCAGGCCTGGGCTCTGAGCCAAAGTGGCCCGGCCCAGTCAGTACCACAGCGCAACAGCGCTCTTGTCTTTCGAATTGTATCACTCCACACAGTGGCCATCTGGCTTCTCTCAGAGGTCCATGGTGACATTCAAAATAAATGATTCAAAATAAAACAGGTCAGGCACTCATTGGGGATTTGGAGAAATAAAAAAAAAAAAGGTAAGAGCCCAGTATTATTGTAGTTTTAAGATGGCAACAGATGCGCATTCACAAAAGAATTTACAAGATGAAGTGTTTTTCATTTAGCATTGTACTCTTTAGTTGAGGTCAATAAATGCATGACAAGTTTGGATTAGATGAACAAGCATAGAATGAATGTTTTTCTGGACAAAGAAATGTCTGAGATAACCAACATAGCACACCACAAAATATCTCCAATGACAATTACGAGTCTCCAGTCCCAAAGCAGATAGCCCTGAATGTTACATGTGCTCCGAACTTAAGCCACATTTTCACTGAGTTCAATTGGATCCATTTTGGGCTGCTAATTATGATGTGGTGACCCAATTAGATTTTGCAAAAACAACAGAAAAAACACTATGGTGCATTTCTCCAAGTCCAAAAAGCGTTCAAATGTACTGAATATTACTAATTGGTGGCTGTACGCTTCCTATAGTCATAATGTCGAGTTGTTGTGTCCATTTGGTGCTGACGACTTCCCTCTAAGGAGGCACGCTCAGGCTGGGGAAAACTGAATTGACCCTCATCGGATAAAGCGCTCCGAATTGGCTCCCTGATATACAGCAGCCTCTTGTTACTTGTTAGCGTACTCCCGTAGCTCACCCCGTGCCGATTTTCCCTATTCCCCTCAAGGTCAGTTGTCCATGCTGCTGTGCCAAGTAGCGGATCTACTCATAATCCCATCATAATACCTCTCGAGCTCCCTCGTCGACTTCACCTAAATATGAGCGTCAACAATTTTTTGGCGGCAACTGTAAAATAGTCAAATCATGCGTTTAATGATGACGGTTCAATGAGTTCAACATTGATTCCGATTTAATCGTGACGATTGATTAATTGTCGATTAATCGGCACTCGTGGCAAAGATGATGGCTGTAAGCCACAACATGGTACCGGACGCCTTCAAGAGCTCTGAGGAGCCACTGACCTGAGCCCAGGTGTTTCAGCTCACCACTTCCACAAGGAAAAGAGCATTTAATGTTGTCTCTGTAGCTACTAGGGGTCCTTCATCAGCATGCTACAGTCAGTATGTGGCATTTGTTCATTTTCTACAATGAAGTGTCATGTGGATGAAATGTGCTGCCTGTAAAGAGAATGCCATTGAATGTGCCACAAAGGAGCAGGAAGTACACACCAGAAATGTCTCACTCTTCTACGCATGTGGCTTCACAGATGCACGCAAGAACACCAAGCCCCATAAATGTGTTTGTTATAATTCATTTTGATACTTTATTTGCCTTTCAGCAAGTGTTAAAAATGGAGGCCCTTTTAACGACTCACAAAGGTACAGTCAAAGTTTGCCATTGTGAAAAATGACCAGGTTACCGTTTACAATTTACTTTAGTAGCTTTTCAAGCTTTTAATACCGCATTTTATTTCTTATGCTAAGTACCACAAATGGCCTTTGTTAAGACTAAGTGCTATGTAAATAAAATGCCTTTCATCCGTCCATTAAAGAAGTATAATCATACGCTTTTAAAAGTGGGACATATTCAGTCGGCAAATACTGTCAAGCCAATGTTTCGGCACAGGAAAACAACTTAAGCATGATTACAGTACAGCTATTTGACGTTATGACAGGGAGCATTGTATAGCCGGATATCTGTCAGTACAAAGGGCTGCTTAAAATGCTCCAAAGCAGATGGAGAGTGCAATGTATGTATGAGTATGAGTGTGTGTGCGTGCCTTGTAAATAAGACAAAAGATAAAAAAAAAAAAAATCTTATTGGACTGACGTATTTATCAAGAAGCTTTCCAAGAGCTGTCACTTCCGACGCTCGCCTTTGTAGCGCCCACTGGTGTGTGTATCGCTGTGCTCCTTTTGTATGCCGTTCACAATCCCGGCGATAACATTGAAATGTGCTCGGCTCGTTCACAAAGCAGGCCCCAAATTGCTTTGTAACTTCATCAACACCTTGCAGCATGTCACCCTAGCAAAGACCAGCAAGATGTTGTTGTTGTTGTTGTTGTTGTTGTTGTTTTAGATAGATATTACATTGTGTAATTGCATGTCAAAATATGAAGCAGTCAATACTAGAAAACATGTCAAAAAGAAATACTGTCCATATTTTAGGCTTTAACCAGATAAAAAGGAAGCAGAATACAATTGCAACAGAAAGCCGGTAAAACAACATTGTATACAGGATGACTAAAAAGAAATGGATATACCCTTAAAACTGCAAAGTTATAAATTGGACCAATATTGAGTCAAATTGTGTTTTGCTTCAGCAGTTTGAAGAGTGCAACCTTCATTCTAACTTTTGACACATACACGTCTATTTTGAGAGCTAGAAACAATGTGGCTTCAATTCTCTGTTTTGAATTAGTTTTCGCTAATTACCAAAATTCAATGATAACCATATGTAAGCCTCTCATGAGGCTAATGTTCTCTAAATTGCTTTCTCGTTGAGTGATGCTGTGAAGCTCTGTATCAGTGTGGCTGCAAAAAGCCTTTCCAAAACACAGAAAATAACACCACTATTATCCGTGCGTGTGTGTGTGTGTGTGTGTGTGTCTTATTGTGTTATTGGTTAAGTGTGCTCTGTAAGGTGAATGCTCTTGTGTCACTGAAGTATCCTTAACAGAATGGATTCTTCCTTACTTTAAGCTAATTGAGTTTGGAAACATTGGGCCCGTGACCCTTCTGAGGACCCGGCTGCTTCTCGCTCCATCAAGATGCGATTTACTCCACTTTCATTTGTAGCGCACGCACCTTGGCGCCGGTAAAAGGTAATTGGCACCGACTTTTTGCCCCACGAGCGGGTCTTTCCGTTGGCCGACGCGCAATCACACTCAGTCACGTCAAAGTTGCGGAGGCGGTGCAGCATTTATTGCTTTCCCGCTCACGCGGCGGGGTGTTGTTTTGCTAACCAACTCCGGTTAAGATCATGCATTATGGGTGCAAAATGAAAAGCTGCATGCGGCACACTTTAGGAGCACAGGCGCTGTAATGAACACAAGCACGTTGAAGGCGAACGTGCGCCACGACGCCTTACAGCTGATTATAGGCTATAGGAGCCGTCTTTAGCTGAGATAATCAACTTTAATCCCACTGAAAATGCTATATGGACTTTTTTTTCCCCCCCAAAAGTGAGCTGCAAATACACCAAACCTCACGTAGTAAATGGATGCTAATGAAGGCTCACGCATGGCTTACACAAGAACTACTGCCGAGTGAGAACGTGGAAAAGATGGTCTGTGGACATTGACGATAATTAGATCACTAGTCTTTTTTATGTAGGTTGCGATTCATATGGGTTTAAATTAGGCAAGGCTGA
The DNA here is from genome assembly GCF_059516105.1 of Syngnathus floridae. Classification (NCBI taxonomy): domain Eukaryota; kingdom Metazoa; phylum Chordata; class Actinopteri; order Syngnathiformes; family Syngnathidae; genus Syngnathus; species Syngnathus floridae. The sequence goes on along the minus strand of NC_142423.1, from coordinate 14,745,768 downwards.
TCCAGTACGGAATATTTACGGGCTGAGTTGAGGCCTATCTTTTTTTTTTTTTTTTTAAAGTACCGCAATGAGTACATCTTGAGTACGTCTTGTGTCAACGTAGTCTGACTCCGCTAATTGCGGCCGTTTGTTATTTTGAAACACAATATACGTAATTGATTCGTTGTGAACAAACAAGCCCCCGTACCCGACACAGCACACATACACTAAAGATATAAAAATCCAAGTTGTATTTTGAAAATCATGTGCCTATGCTGCTGTCCAATTTTTCTTCAAGGTTATGTGATACAGTAGGAAAAATGTAAGTCCGCAAGTGAGAACAAATATGTTGCACATCGTTTTGTGAAAGGCCAAAAGGACGAAATGATGAGACAGAAAAAGAGCCTACAACTTTCAAGAAAAAGATAGCTGCATTTAAAAAAAGAATAGCAGTGAAATTTTATATGAGTTTCTCACTCAAAGTAGTAATTTTCTCACAGTAAAGCCACTGCGCGAAATGCAGTTTCTGGCGACAAACTGACAAATGAGGCAATGAAGCTTTCAAAAGTGCCCAACAAAACACTGAATATATTGCTCTATTTTTGTCAAGTGGATTTTCTGCTAAGCCACTGACCAAAACAAAATATGGAGGAGACATAAGTCACACCATTTGGCTTGTCATTGACTCCAAAATGATGGATGGATGGATGGATGGATGGATGGATGGATGGATGGATGGATGGATGGACGGACGGACGGACGGACGGACGGACGGACGGATGGATGGATTGACATTTATTTATACATGTATTTATACATTTACTTTTATTTCATTTGTTTCCATACCGGTGAGTCAAAAGGTTTCTTTATGTCACGTGTAGGCAGAAAGTGTGGGGACCACTGCACGACAAGACCATGTATGGAATCCATCAATCTATCCATTTCAGTTTGTCTAACCGTGTACAGGCTCTCAGATAAGCTGAAGCCAATTCAGAACGGCTATGTTGTGGACGAGTTGCCAGGCAAGCATAGACCAGTTAATGCAAACAGTAAAACACACTACATCCTATAAGACAAGCTATGACATGTCTGAAATTCAAAGTCACAAGGGGGAAATGCATCCTGAGACGCAGAGAAGGAAGCATTGCTCCTTACTTTACAGAGTCTTAGCATGGCTAAAAGCAATTAGGCCCATGACGTGAGCAGGTCCGGGATTTGTTACTGCGACTGGACCGAGCAGCCCCATGTAAGAACATGTCGTTCTTTCCTCCGAGGGATTGAACCCGGAGACAGAGATGGAGGCTCAGCATGATTGATCTAATCCTAGTCCCTTTCTGATCCAAAGATCAAACTTGAGTGTGGCATGAATATGTATACGGCAATTTCTTCTATGCAGAATAAGAGAAGAGCCGCACGGGAGAAATGCAAACATGGGAATAGTGCAGGGTGAAGAAGCACACGGCAGATTGTTTAGAAGAAGAAAAGAAAAAACAAGATCAAGAAATAGACAGAAAATTGTCATATGCAACAACTCTTATTTTATCTTTAAGATAAAGTGACGCTTTTTAAATGTAGTGTGGCATTTAAATAAAAAAACAAAAAAACAAGTCCAATTGGTGACTCTTGGGAAGTTTAGCAAGCATGTAAGTATGAGGTGACTGCACTGAACATGCTCTGAAGTGATTTTGGCAACGCTGAGCCTTCAAACAAAGAGAAGACATACTTCATGAAGATAAGAATTGCCATTGCTAAGCCTCGGTACAAAGTCGCTGGGAAGGAAACGTCCCGCCACATCGGACCTATGAAGTGTAAAAAATGACGCCGATGAACAATATCTGTTGTTGGACGCTCACAACTTCTAATATTCAGGGCCGGATAAATCAGCCAATAGGGGAAGTCGGTGTGACAGAAAGCATCTTATCTGTTAGAGTGCAGACATGATTGGATATCCTCAGAGGTCAAACGCCGGCCCGCTGGTAAATGAGTGCGGCTCCGGCACATGACGGAGGGGTGGGGAAAGCATTGTAAGGCCGTGCCGCTAAGCCTCCCTCCGCTAATAAGAGCTGACCCCCCACCTTACTCCCTTGCGCCAGACCGTCCAAGTTTCACCTGCGCACTGAATGGACTTCAAACTTTGAGGTTATCCGAGGAAGAAAAAAATTGGCGGATGACATTTGTTCCGCCCATGAGCTTTATTGTTGTCAGACTGGATGAAAAGTGACTGGAGCATCCGTGAAACATATTCTTTTTCCTCACATCGTCAAAGAGTCTCCTCCATGATCAGCGTTGACGTGTCCCGCTGAGCTTATCTGGTCCCGTTTGAGAGCGCCTGCCAGCCGAGGTAAGATGCCGAAGAGGGCTACGCTCTCAAAATTCCCGATAGCGTCGGCGGCCGACTATATTGGGCATTTGCCGAACGCGCGTGTCTTTGTCAGCCTTGCGTTGACACGTGCGAGTGATATGTGAAGATCTCATTTTCCCATGCAAATATTAATACTCATCTATTTTCAATGAGACAACAGCACCCGATTAGCAGTCACGAGTCGCCGGAGACCTAAAGCTGGCTCGGCTGCGGGAAGAATGAAGGAAATTGCCGGAAGCAACGCTAAGCTCATCTAATGATTTTCCAGCGGCCTCACTGGGAATTCTTACCAACTTTGTGGCTGTACCAAGCTAACCATAAATGAGAAATGAAAAATATCAGCCTCTATGGAGGAATTGCTGCTGAGATGTTGTTTCAAGACTACTTTTAATGTTGGCCCAGTCCAACAGCTCTTATCTATCCCAACATTAAACTTCAATTAAGTTGGCAGTGTCTGGAAAGCAAGTCGCAAGTAGTGTAGATATTTGGCAGTAATGTGGACTCCCACTGAGTCTCTGCAGAGCCCCCCACCAGCTGCTCTGTGCTGCTAGTTGTTTGTAAGAGGCACAAAAGCCACCCACTGCTCTATTAGATCCTTAAAGTTTCAGGGACATTAACAGCTCTGCACATAGTCGTAGTAGTATTCTATTTATTGACTTGATTTTTTTTTTAACACCTTTTCTTCAGGTTTGGCAATCAGTTCTTTTACAGATAAATTGCCGCCCCTCCTATCATCATCTCAGGGATTTTGTCGTTTTATCTGGAGCCTTGTCTGTGTTTACTATGTTGTCCATTTATCACTTCCAGTCGGCTGCTGAATTTTTTATCATTTAAACACCAGTACAGACCCCCCAACCCCTTTCCACATTGTCTTATTTGGGAGCCTGCACAGTGGACGCGTGGCGACTATTTCTAGACAGCAAATATTTCTGAAGTGGCTTTCCTGAAGTTCAGGCCGACCTTTGATTTGCAAAGTCGGCTAGGTGCCGGGCGTGAACGGGAATCCGGAACATGTTAGCCCGTGTTTTTAGCTGCACGGGTCAGTGATTCCCAACCATTGTACTGTGAGAGATCTGATTCCACTGAATTGATCTGATAATTATTTAATTATGCTCCGAAAATGTGCCTGTGTCTAGCAACACAGGGTGACAAGCAATGCAATTAAATGCTCAGCCACAAAAGGTCAAAAGGTTCAATTAATCAGCGCATCCGCCTGTTGCATACATACGAGTGAAAAATAGCTGAGATCTTAATAAAGGATGGGAAACTCTGACATAGGTCTCGATCGGTCTGGAATGCACGACGCATTCTACGCTGACCAAAATAAGCAAATCGATTAATTGAAGTACACATTGTAGAAAAGTCAATATACTCTATAACGATATTGGAGATTCGATAGAAGATAAAAATAACGCAGGAAAAAGTGATGGCGCTTCATCTATTGGTCCAAAAAGGAGGAGGCGATAACTATTTATGTATACCAGGTGGCATCTAAAGTGTGTATGAATGCTGTAAATAAGAACGCGTGACAGTTTCTCCTCCATGGCTTCACTTGTTCCAATGCACATTTACAGCTGCATAGCAGCAGCCAAAATCCCAGCTCAATAACAAAAGTTCTTTAAGGCATTAAATATTTACTCCTCGCTGCTCTGAAGTGGCCGACCCAATACGTTTATAAGAGCGCTCTTCTATAAGGGTATTCATCAAGCAAATCAAGTACAAAACGAGTGAAGAAAAAAAAGAAAGAGAGCACTTCACAGAGCTGGAGGCTACACAGCATTGTGAACTTGTGCTGTTCCTTCTCTGATCGATGCTCTCTCCGAGCGGCCTCCCCAGTGTAAACAACACACTAAGTTGTTTGACTCTGCGCATGGACTCTTATTCATCACGACTTAAGCGACACCGCTGGAGATGGGCGGATGGGAGTGCATGCCGAGTCAAGCTAGCTTCGAAATAGCATCCTCAATCTTGCACCCTGTTGTCCGTCCAGTTAGCAAAATGTTTCCAATGTGCACTTTGGCGATGGCTACGTGCACGTGTTGATTTCAAACTCACCAGATTTGTCTGTGGAATTCTGGATGGTCACTTGTCAGGTGCAATACTGACGAATGATTAATGATATTTACAGATCCACAATACTAATTGGCATGTTTAATTTGGCAGCTTGGTGATGAACTGTCGCCTCCCCCTAATGACAATAAAATAAATGGTTCCCCCCCCCCCCCCCCCCCTACCAAAGAAGGCTAATCTCAGCAAGGCTAGAAAAAGATTCAGGGATAAAAGTGTCATCGTAATTCTTGTTCTTTAGGGTATTTTAATAAATGCATACCACAAACATGACACCTTGGGACTTTTTAAATTGAAAAATGAGCATTCAGGTCATGGAAACGTAGCTGACAAGTGGCAGAAATGATAACAGTTCAAACACGGTGACCAAATATCCTATTCTCCTGAAAAATTAAGCAATATTTTTTGAAATGTAAAGAATATAAGACACAAATTTACAGATGTGTGTTTTTTTCCTGCATAGGCTCTGCACCTCATATAGAGAAACCGAAAGCAACGCGAGCGAGTGAAAATGGCACCAGCCGTCGGTGGTCCAGTCGGCTACACACCCCCGGAGGGCGGCTGGGGATGGATGGTGGTGATTGGGGCCTTCATCTCTATTGGCTTCTCTTACGCCTTCCCCAAGTCCATCACGGTCTTCTTCAAGGAAATTGAAGCAATCTTCGACGTGACCAGCAGTCAGGTCTCCTGGATCTCCTCCATCATGTTAGCCGTCACGTACGGAGGAGGTAACTACATACTCACATATGAGATTTTATTGATAAAAATGATTCAAAGTGACAATTCAGTTCCAGTAGTATCCTCATGTGAATCAGTCATCATGAAAATTGAGCCGAAGAATGAAATTGAAAGTGGCGAAACATTTGCATGATAGCAGAGCAATAATAGGTCCATGTCATCTTTTTTTTTTTTGTTTTTTAATAATTGACTTTGCCATACCCCACACGCTGCTCTACTTACTATTATGTGTTTCAAGTGGTTAAATGATTCTAAAATAAATTTACACGGCCCATCATGTATATTTGATCTTTGTGAAATTTAAAATAAATAATGTGCAAAAAATATAGGTAGTTAGTTTTGCTGTGAATGCATATCTTGAAATCCTACATTATGTAAGAGATAGTTTTGCTATTAAAGTCAACAATAGGTCATTTCATGGCAAACTCAAGTCAAACTACACGTCCATCTTAATCCCTCATTCCTCATTACATCAGCAAGCAGGATGTCGAACATCACCGAATCAAAGCGGCTTATCGTACAGCGGCGACACATTCCACCGAGAGGCCGAGTGACACCGTCAATGAATGCAAATGTTTCCATGTAAATAGACACAGCTGACAGCAAGTGGCACATTGGAAATTGAAAGTTTGCGGCAGGCACTGCGACGCTGATGCGTGCTAAGCATTCACTGCACGTCAGCGGGACCAGTTCATTAAGCGACTGTTGCGTACCACCTCCATTTTTGATCCATTACCTTCATAATATTCCGCACCGGTTCGTCTTCAACCTTTTTATCCCGGGCAGCTTTCCCTGCGGGCCGCCAGGAAAGAACTCATTGATAGCTCGGAGACGGCCTGCATTACAATTTAAAGACCCTTTGTCTCGCGTGGCGCGAGCAAATGAGTTTGGACAACCGCTAAACAAAAAGTGTCAGTTTCTATTTAGATGGACTGGGCAGTGTGGGGATTTGGCAAGAAGGCCTTTTTCCTCGTGGGTGGGTCATCATAGACGCACTGATAAAACCCACATCCCAAATGCATAGAAGGCAAATGAAACATTATCACGGGTCTTATTTTGTGCCGCGGGCCGTAGCTTTCCTACCACTGCAGAACCAAAGGCTCGTGGCTGAGTTACGTATATCAGGACCTGGTTCAGAGAGCCTTGCGGTAAAGATTTGCTGATATTGTAGTGGTGCACACAGTGGCCACTACCTGCATCCCACACTTTCACATAATGAAACACAATCGTCTTTCAAATGCATTTCAAGTCAATTAAAGGAGATTCCGCAAACAAATCACATCTGTCAGTGTGTATGCATCTCCAAGGCGAATAAATGATTATTTCATTACAGCTCTCACGTTTTTTCTGACAGATCCTATTATTAATGGAATGAAAACACATCTACTGCAGTGCACCACTGACAAAAATGATGCACAAGTTGTTGGGAGTTTGCTGTGCCTCAGATGTGCTGCTGTGGCCCTCTTGTGGCTACAAAAAGAACTGGACTCACATCCAACCCAACCCAATACAGTGTGCGTGTGCATGTGTGTGTCTGTGTGTGTGCGTGTGTGCGCGCGTGCGTGTGTCTTTATTTCTTTTCAGGTCCTATCAGCAGCATCCTGGTGAATAAATATGGAAGTCGTCCTGTTATGATGCTGGGAGGATGTCTTTCCGGATTGGGCCTTGTTGCTGCTTCTTTCTGCAATTCCGTCCAAGCACTATATTTCTGCATTGGTGTAGTGGGAGGTAAAAGACAATACTTGACACGTTCTATTTTATGCACACTTCTGCCATCTACTGTTCTGAAACTACATCAGGTTGTTCAAATGCTGAATAGGATATATTATGCAGTTAGAATTGTCACTATTTAAAAATGGTTCCCATGTCTAAATAACATGAATGTGAGAAATTGACAATGATCAAGACTATTTATTGTTTTGCTGGAAATAGCCTGCAGCAGGTTGACTTTGGTAGTTTCATAGTTGGACAGGTCCTCCGGAGAGCCAACATTAGAAAGTCGTTCTTTTCTGATATGTGCTATTTAAGTAATAATCTTTGTGACTGTGTTTTAGGATTGGGATTGTCCTTCAACCTTAACCCCGCCCTCACTATGATCGGGAAATACTTCTACAAGAGGCGGCCCATTGCCAACGGCATCGCCATGGCTGGTAGTCCAGTCTTCCTTTCCACCCTAGCGCCTCTCAATACATGGTTCTATGACCGCTTTGGCTGGAGAGGAAGCTTCCTTATCCTGGGTGGCCTGCTGTTAAACTGCTGCGTTGCCGGTTCCCTCATGCGACCCATCGGACCCAAGCCCAAACCTGTGGCCAAGACTACGGAGCGGAGGACCTGCTCCCAAATCATGAACAGCTTCCTCGACCTGTCTTTGTTCAAGCACCGTGGCTTCTTGCTTTACATTTCAGGAAATATTGTCATGTTCTTTGGCCTCTTCGCTCCGTTAGTGTTCCTGAGCAATTTTGCCAAGAGCAAAGACATCCCGAAAGAGAAAGCAGCTTTCCTGCTGTCTGTGCTGGCGTTTGTCGACATGGTCGCCCGGCCCTCCATGGGCCTCGTGGCCAACACCAAATGGATTCGGCCCAGGATCCAATACTTTTTTGCCGCCTCTGTGCTGTACAATGGCGTGTGTCACGTCTTCGCCCCCATGTCAGTCGACTACAAAGGCTTTGTGATTTACTCCATGTTCTTTGGCTTTGCTTTCGGTTGGCTCAGCTCCGTATTGTTCGAGACCCTGATGGACCTGGTGGGGGCACAACGTTTCTCCAGTGCCGTTGGCCTGGTCACTATCATCGAATGTGGCCCCGTGTTGCTGGGGCCGCCTTTGCTAGGTAACCCAATCAATTGCAAACATTCGAGTGGAACTTCCAGAGTCGAATACTGCTTGCATAATCGCAATTCCTTGTTGTTTTCCGGTGCATTTCAATGGGCATCTATTACAATATATGTCGATTTTTGTTGTCCGCAGACTGGCCCGGTCTCAATAATTAACCCAAATTTTAGTATAGTCTATCGTGCAAAGTTATGTTTTGCAATGTAACTGATAATAAATGCTGTGCCGTACAGCCACACCCCGTTCCGTGTTCCAATCAGATCAATTTATAGTATTTCTACGGTTATCGTCACACGTTTGATAGTACTGAACTCTAAACTGTCCTGGCTCGGACAGTGTTAAGCTTTGGAGGTCTCACTCTGTCCTGCGCTGTGGACTGCTGTACTTAAATCACAACATGATTGTTTTATTCTTCACAGGGAAGTTCAAGGACATCTATCACGACTACAAGTACACGTACCAGGGTTGCGGAATCCTCCTCATCATCTCGAGTTTCTTCCTTTTCATGGGCATGGGTCTCAACTATCGGCTGCTGAGGAAAGAGAGGAAAGAGGAGGAGCGCATGGCCAGAGTGGGAGATCATAAATCCTACAGGGACAATGCAGCCAATTTGGCAGAGGCCAGGAACCCAGACAGTGCCTAAGTTGTTTCATTTTAAGTCCATTTGTTTCTTGCAAGCCATAGAGATAAATCTGAAAACACCTGCCTTATTCAGGACAAATCTCTGGTTAGCGTACACTTTATTATGACCACAAAAAACACTTATATTGTACTATCACATGCACTTAACTGGAAAATATTTCTACATACTGGTATATATACTAATCCTTTTATAACAGGGACTGTTATTGTGTCTGGGTGCAGTGACCACTTGAATTCACTTCATAAATACACCTGTAACTCCCAGCATTATACTACACAGTATGTTATTTTCTTTTCTGAAATTCAATAAATGAATAAATGTAGTGGATACTTATATCACTACGTTTAGGACACGATGTTGCTTTATTTTATTTTTTTCTTTATGGAAAATGCTTAAAAATGACGGCATGGAGACCTCGCATCTTGTACAGTGTTTTCTCAAGTCACATACAGTGTTGCATTCACTCCTCACAACTACAGGGGAGCTTTGCTTATTGTTTATTTTTGCTTCACACAAATAAATAGGAAAAACACTACAATGTTTTCTCTCATGTCTACTGTTTGTCTGACATCATAATTATTATTATATATATAGTATATACAATATAGGATACAATTGAATACCACTGTATGTCGTTTAATTACATTAATTGGTTGATAAATTACTTATTTTTATGAATTGCTTATTTTAACGAATTACTTCTTACTTTTTATACAGTTTTGAATTAACTCATTTATAAGTTAAACAAATAGTGCTCTAGTCTTTAATTTCTTTTTTATTTTATTCTTTTTATTTTTAAATGAGACGTTATTGTGACGTCGCCATTTTGTAAATTATTCGCACACAGGCGCTTCCGTTGAACAGGTAGTACTCCTACGTTTGCAGGTAAGAAAGTGGCATTCGCTATATGCTTTTTCTTATTGTTGTTTTGGACAGTTATCTGAGCGAACATGCGGCGAAGTTGAACCTGGGGCTAAACCTTTAACGCTCTCTCCCTCTTTCATTTTCTTAATTTAACAACTAATTTATTGTCAACATCAGCGTCAGTTACTTTGACAAGGGCAAGCCACGTAACAACTCTACTGTCAGTGCATTTGTCAAACTCAAAGGTGAGCGAGCACTCATGAAACATGACCAAAAATAAGCATTTTCAGTCTTTTTGTTTTTTTTACATATGCATACATATAAATTGTACATGACAAGTTTGATGCAGTCATTCAGTCAAGTTGTACTTGATTCCTAGATGGAGAAAGACGGACGTTTCAACTTCAGACTATTGGTGCCACCAAGGGTGTCTGCCGTTAAACCCCAAGAAATTGTTGACAACAGAGCTGAGCTCGTAAGTGCAAAGTCAAATTAGTTAAGTATTTTTTTTCCCCTGTCTCCCAACATTACTAGTGCTCCTTTTTCTGCTATTTTACTTGGTCCGTACATTTGGCGACACAAAATATTTTGTACAGCTTGGTTTATCAAAATATGTTTCTTTAGGGTCCCAGTAAATATTTTGTTAAAGACCAAAGCAATAAAAGTGCTGCCGCCCCAACTCAACCAACCACACCAGGTAATGTCTACCAAGAAAACACGCAACTAAAAGAAGCGCTGCACCCAGCTTCAACGTTATGTGCTATTGTCTGTCCTTGAAAGATTGCGTGAAGATGACAGTGGCCCCAGCAGAGAAAGAAGAGGTAACATAAATAAACAGTCAACCTCTTAGGCTATGTTAACACTGCAGCTCACTTTTGATTCTTTTGTTTAATGATTGTCTATGAATCTGCGTCGTTGTTTTGAGTAAGATTATTAACTTTAGATTTGACTTTAAATGAATACATATAAAAACTTCATTGAGGGGCACCAAAATCCTTGGGGCAGCGCTGGGTAAATAATATAAATAGCTTCCTGCCATTGTCAATGTTCCACAGAGCAACTGTTCTCCTGGACAGCTTTGTTCTAAAATGTTTGATGAAGTGGAGAAAATCAAATTCTGGAAAGTCAAAGTGGACTCTGACGCTGCACAAAGCGAGAGGAAACTTCAGGAGAACAAACGGACAATCGAAACTCAGCGCAATGCTATTCAGGAATTGCAGGTGTGTGCCTTTCAAGACAAATACTATGCTTGTATTTCTTTGACTTCACATTGTGTATTTGTGCTTTATAGTTTCAAAATGAAAGTCTCAGCACCAAGCTTGAGGAGCAGATGAGTGAAAATGAGGATTGGCAGAACAAGTATGTTTATTTACTTTTTGTTTGCGCAGCAATTTCCATGTACAGTATTGGTCCTGAATAATCAATGCTTTGATTCAGACACAATGCAACCCGCGACTTGTGTAATTTGCTGAAAGAAACTTTGGAGCGGTCAGCAGACAAAATGCAATTGTGTGAGTGTGTCTAGCTTTGTTGCACATCTTGCAGCCTCATCGATGTGTTGAAAAGTGACACACATTTCTGTGTATTGTAGTTGAATCGGAGCGAGCAGAAACACAGCACCTTCTAATGGAAAACCGTGAACGTGTTCAGGTGAAATATTTATAATACAGAGGCCTAAAGTGTGTAATGTGCAGTCAGTCAATTAATAATTCATGTCCTCAGAAAGTGATTGCAGCATTTGAACTCCTTCGTGGTCAAGCCGAAGCTGAGCGGGAAAAGATGCAATCTGGTTTGTTCTTTTACATTTTTACTCTTTTTTTTCCTGCATTTTCATTTCCTAAAAAAATTCTCATCTCGTTTGTGTTCACAGTCAAAGAGAATTTGCAAAAAATGGAAGCGCTAAAAGAAACGTATCATCAAGAATGCACCCTAAAAGAGAAAGAGGTCAGTAAGTAGAAGATGAATCTGCCTTTCTAACACGCACTGCTAAAAGACTTGCTGGTTCCACAGGTGGCAACGCTTATAGCCAAACTTCAGGATAAAGAAAGTGAACTAGAGAAAGTCCAGCGTGACCTCCATGACACTCAAAATCAGTGCAGACAACTTGAAGAGGCCAAAAGTAAGAACAATGTCAAAAAATGAAACACCTCACATTTATCATCATCCAGTTAATTATGTTCTCATTAAATGAGACTTATTATGGAGTATTGACTTTAATGGCTTGTTTCAAATATTTGGGCGTCTAAGTGCCTGCCCACCCACCAAGTGTGAAATTACATCATTAAGGCCTGATTTATTGCATTCCGAGAGGAGTACAGCACAGCTAGAATCCTTACTGGGACCAGAAAATATGAGCAGATTACACCCACAGTCCTGCATATGTTTGAACAAGGTGTTAGTTATAGACAAGCTGTGGCGAGCACAGAAGTCCAGTAAGAAAACACCACTCAGGTTCAGATTGGGGGGAAAAGAGTGAAAATTCATTTTTAATTGTAACGAAATTGTGCATATGACCCCCTCAAAATGTTCAATTTATATGTAATTCTCAACATGTTTTGTACTTTTACAGTTCAACAATGTAAAGATCTTAGAAGCTCAAAAATGGCACAAGACTCCCTTCTCGAAAAACTGCACTCAGCAGAGCAGCGCTATAAAGAAAGCGAGGTGATTTCTGTTGCTGCTCTTTCCGTCCGTGTCTGCTTGATCTGCATACTCGACATCATAAAAGTGTCCAAGTGGCCTTCAAACGGGACGCAGCTGTGGGTTGTCTGCTTTAGCTGAAACACGTTTCCTCCTTCAAAGACAAGCCGGGAAGTCATGGGTGCCATGCTGAGACGGAGCAAAGAAGAACATGCACAGATCCTCCAGAGCAAAGATTTAAGCTTGCAGGAGGTTCATCGAGTTAAAAATGAACAAGCCGAGAAGGTCGAGCAAGTTCAGAGAACCCTTGTGGAGCTGCAGAATTCATTAGCCTTTGAGGAACAAAGGTACACACTCTTGAGAATTCACAGGTAGGAACCACCAATGGCGATTCCTCTGGTCATTATGGTCTTGGAATGACTGTTTCAGGTCAAAGGATTGCGAGGAAAAACTAATGGCTAAAAACAAAGAACTTGAAAGGAGTAACCAAGCTTTAGGTGAGTCTTAATGAAAGGAATCTTATAAATTCAGTGCTCAATTTATATTAAAAAAAAAATGGAGTCAAACCAACTTTTTTACTCTAACAGAAGAAATGGTAGAAGAAAAGGAGAGAATAGATGAGCAAATCACCATCCTCCAGAGTGAATTGGTGAGACTGTCATGTTTTACAGCGCCTTACTATATTTCATTTGTTACTGTAATTTAAAACAATAAGCTCTATGTTTGTCTTCACAGGAAACAAACGTGAACTCACTGGAGATTGTGAAGGGAAAAGCTGATGTACTTGAGATCACAGTGAACAATCTCCAAGCTGAGCTTTCAGCAAAAACTATAGAAGTCAAGCTCGTCATGGTGATGCACACACACGCAGTCATTTCGGAATGGACACAAAGTCTTTTTGGAACCCCGCAATGACCAGACATCTGTTTTTTTATACATGTACGTATATACCAGGATGAGGCAGAGATAATCCGTGCAGAAAACGAAAACCTCAAGAAAGTTTGTGAAAAGTCAGAAGTTTTCATGGAAGAGCACAACATCACTGAGGTTTTTTACATCACCTGTGGAAATTGTAAGAAAGCAAACACGGTTGCTCTCCTCACTGATGTGTTTTTTATACTGTTCCACAGAGAAAAGTTCAGGAGCTAGAGGAAAAGTTCTTTAATGAAGTGAAGAAAACAGAGACATACAGCTTTGAGATAGTGCAACTCAAGAAAGAACTCACAGAGCATCAGTGAGTTGCTCCATAGTAAAGGGCCTCCGTCCTATTGTATCATACCATCCATTGCATTGCGCATGAGCCAGCCGTACTGTGCCGCTTTCCAGAGCCAAGTACGAAGAGCTGCTGTCCGACTTCAATGAGGTTCATTTGGAAAAAAAGTCTGTTGAGCAGAAATTTGAAAACAAGTCCTCTGATGTGAAAGCCATTGAGGCAGACATGAAGGTTTGGGTATTTCCCATTGTTTAAGTCACTCAACTATATGTAAACTTGTCAAATTAATAAAATAATTATAAGTGAATTTGATGGGTAGGTGAGCGAGAAGAAGGCAGTGAAGCTCTCAAAGGAAATTCAGAAGCTGGAAGAGGAAAACCAACGTTTAAGGTGAGTTTCTGTTTTATAGATGCACCAGGCATTGTACAACTAAGATATACTTTTAGTCAATCTAATTAAAATAAAAGCCATACAATATAATAGGCATAGCCTATTCGACAACTCCAGCAAAAGCGATAGGCTGTAAAATTACAGTATGCGATGCATTTTTCCAAGAATATTTTCCCCAATAATGTTGGACAATTTCTGGATTTTGTGTTTGAATTTAGAGGTGCTACATCGCTTGAGTTATTTAGTTGTTGTGTGTATATTTTATAGAGCGGAAATATGTACTATTCAGAGCCTACACCAAAGACAGTGTGAAGAAATTGAAACGTTGCAGAAAAAAATGGAAGACAGCGTAAGCAACTTCAACTCAATGCTTAGTAGCTTTTTTTTTTGTTTGCTTTTTTTTATTTTTACTGATTGGAATGTGCCTCTCATTGTCATGCCTTTGTGTAGTGTGAGCATTTGCAGAAGAAGGTTACGCAAACAGAAAGACAGCTCAAAGCCGCAGAAGGAAAGGTGATGACAACTAAATATGGGCTATTTGTTTTCTCACTTTAGAAACTAACATGACTGTTTTTTTTGTCTTAGTGCTCTCACCTCAGTAAGAAAATTGGATCCCACCTTAAAGCAGGGGAATACCAGAAAGAGGTTTGCAAGACACTTGAGTTTGTTCAGCCATTGCACAATTTAACTTCTCAACGTCTTGTGTATTTCAGATTAAAAAACTCAAGTCACAGATCACAAAAGAGCTTGTGAAATATAGTCACCTTGAAAACAAGGTCTGGTTGTGTACCTCTTGTTTAGTAAAACAAATTTGAAGAAGCCTGTTTAATTCAAGTCATTTTCCTTTTTTGTTAGATGAGCAGTCTGGATGAGGAATCCCGGAACCAGAAAAAAGAGCTTGAGGATAAGCATCAGGAGCTGCTCAAAGAGCTTCATGATAAATCTATAATTGTAGCACAGCTTGACAATGAATTTATTTTTTATAATAAACTATTTGGGCTCTTTAAGTGATTGAAGAACTGGCTTTCCTCACAGATGCAAGAGCTCCAAGCAACAGCAGCTGAGGCCATCAAGAGCAAAGAGGACGTGGAACTCAAGTGTCAAATCAAGACGGCAGATACTGTCGCACTGATGGTAAAACACAAAGTGCGCTTTGCTGGCCAAAAATGACCCTTGCTCACCCTTGCCTGTTCATTTTGTCCACCCTAGAGCAAATATGAGCGCACGGTCAAAGAAAAAGATGCCGAGCTGGACGAGATGAAGAAGCGTGAGACGATGGCAGTTAGCTTCAGAATGGCAGCGGTACTGAAGACTCAAGCTACATCAGTCACACTACAAATCTCAAAAAGTTAGTTCCAGCTGAAGATTTATTGTTTCAATTGTCTTAAATAGGAGCTTGACGTAACCAGGCTGAAGACCGAAAACAGTCAACTGAAGAAGCAGTTGACGACTGACAAGGTGTTGTACTATTCATTTCTTTTTCTTTTTATTTGTATAATTACTTGACAAACTTTTGTGTTCTTTGCTGTTAGGATAACTTTCAGAAGAAGTTAAGTGACCAGAAGAAAGAATTGCCGTTGCTGAAATCATCTCAGCTGTCCCAAGATAAGAACAGCACGGTATGCACGCACGCACGCATACATGGGACAAATAGTAGTACAAGAACAGCCATCACCTCTTATACTACAACTACTCCTTCTAGGCAAAGTCCTTCAACACAAATGAAGGAGAGAGTCATGTCCAAACACCAAGAAGTAGGTCTTCAAAGATGAACGTGTTTGACTTCGCCGAGGTGTGTAGAAACCACTGGATACTTTGTAGAAGCAAAGAAGCCTAAACCAGTCCGTTACTTCTGCATTTTTACTCTTTAAATATCACAGTGATTCGCTTTTATTTTATTGGGGAATACTAACATAACATTTGTGTTAGGAATCTGGCTTTGGACCCATGAGGATGTCAGGTGAAAGGCCCCCAAAGATCAAGGTAGAAACCTCTTTGCTCTGCAGTGAATGGGGATCATTTACCAAGAGTAAGTAAACTCTCAATTTATGCTCAAGGAACTTCGCTGTAAAGAAATTGCTTCCCCGATAAAAAGGACAAAGCGGGCTGGCAAAGAAGACAAAATCAAAGTAATTGATTTCATATTTGGACAAACTGAAAGTTGGACTTGGCCGCATGCTGATGTATTGAGACTGTTTTACAGACCTACAGAATAAGAACGCCTCCTAGTGCTACAAAGCCAGGGATTTGGGGGAAGGGAGCCATCGAGCTGCAGTCCGACGGCTCTGATCCAAACAACGTTTTGGTGAGCTATAATGTGTCCAATAACAGCAGTAGGTCACGGCAAATGTCATTTGCCTGTGATTTAGGGCTGTATAAACTTGACTTGTCTTGACTTGACTTGGCTTGACTTTTTGGTTTTGGCAGACTTTCAAAAACGTCCCAGCAACCCACTTCTCTGTTCCAGTCGCTAAATGCAACCCATTCCAAAAGGTAATGTGAACAATTTGCATCTTTACTAATGAATGAATGAATTCATATTATTTTATAAACCATCTTGCTGTATTCCTTTATTCCACCTCCAGAGCCCCACTACTGTTAAGCCACCAGGAACCTCTCTAAAGTTAGCGGCCGTCAAGAGGATTCGTGATGCTGGCTGGATGGCTGTCAATAGCAGTGAGAAAAAGAAAAGGTCTCATGCAAACAATTTCATATAAGCAGTGCCGTGGATGCAGTTGAGTTTTCTATTCTTACGTTGAAAGGCATCTATCTTTGGTGGTGGGAATATGGTCAAAACAGTAGTCAGAGAGTTGTAGGAAGAGGTATGGTTTTGTACTTCTAGTCATAGTATGCACTAAGCATAGTACAATAGTGCTGTAGCAGTAATTATAACTTGTTAGTAAAAAAGTCATTGTTTTGTGTAGTCAAAAAAAGTTTGTTATTCAGTGATTTATACTGTAGTTGTCCCAATTTGCTAGTGTAATACTACTACACACGACTACTTGTTACTAGTCATAGTAGTTGGTACCTCAGAGTCACATTGTTGTTGTATTTTGGTACCTTAATAGTTATTGCTATGATGTAACATTTTCACAGTTTGACAGTGTATTGTCAATGAAATGTTAACTGAACACTACATTGTGTTTAAAAAAAATTGGAATTTGGTCCTATTGATGTTGTAAATGCATGAGGTTCACAGTAAAAATGAGCTTAAATATAAAACATTTATTTGCTGAGCATTTGAATTGAAGCAACTTTTTAACAAAGAATGAACCATTCCTATAAAATCCAAGGTATACATGTGATGAAAAAAATTTCAGTCATATGTATGTGACTAACCAAACATGGATTTAACATAATAATTGTGAAAGTGAAATTTAGATAAGCATCAGCAACAGCTGTAATCAAAGAAATGAAACATGGCAATGTCATCAATACAGTATTGTGCATCTGTTTTCTGAGCACAAGTCAAACAGTGAATCAGTATATTGCAGGTCATTTTACATGTACAGTATTAGGCACCACTGAAGCAGTTTCAAGAATACAAGTACGTAAGTGACCCAACCCAGCAATTGGGTCTGTTGAGGGCTCAGTGTGCGTTGAGTTAACAGTATTTAATTGAGTTAAGCCATGTAACTTGGAAGAGTGACGTTGTTCACAAAGGCTCGTAAACAAATTTGATTTGTCTGTTTATTTTGAGACACGCCTAGCCGCGGTGAATAACGTCATCTCCAGACTCAGTGGGTGTGACTTCCCAGGCTAAGTCCTTCCCCCCCAAAATAGCAGGAGTCGACTGTACATTTCACAGACAGACATTCTTGGGCAGTATCATTTCTTTCTGCTATAATACACGTTTTACAGTGCAAAACCTAACCTTTGACTTAAGTGATGATGTATAACACATAAATGTATGCAAAACTAAACTTCAGTATTAGTTAAAAACATGTCAGGGGTACAAACTCTTAATACATTCTTAAAGTTTAGTCGCTTGAATGAAATCGCCACTTGTCGGGTCACAATGTACAAATCCTGACTTGTCTGCTTCCAAGTAGCTGTTTGCCGCACCCTTGTCTGTTTTTCCTGAGGCCTGTCGTGAAAGGGCAATGAAAAGGGAGGTAAGACAACCTCGTCTTGAAGTTTTCTTTTCGAGCGTTCTGATTTTGAAAAAAAAAGAAAAAAACGTCTACCTGTGATTTACTGCTGCAGCTGAAACACACCAAGTCACCTTTCCTCACAAATAGTTGGGAGTTCAGCTTTTCTTGCTTGCACCCACCTACAAACAACATGAAGGAATTTATTGCGTTGTCTTTTTGTGTCGCAAGGTGTCATGCGTATGCCGATATGGCGATGGATGGGTGGTCCTCACCTGTGAGTACGCTCACCAACATGCCGATCACGATGGTTGTCAATGTACCGAGGAAAGCGATGTAGAGGTAGGACAGAGAATACCAGAAGTCTGCCAAAGGGGGCCTAACACTGATACACACACATACGTATGTACAAACTCAATTTGTCAGAGGGCCAGTCATCTTGGAGGCTGGACCCTCAAAATAAAACTCAAAGTTTGGTAGAACAAATGTCGTCTTTGCTCATAATTATACACCTCTCTTAAACTGAAGATTTGTGTCTGTCAGGTCTCATCCAAGTGTGTTAAGATTTACTTAGTAACTCAACTTCTCTTTGTATTCGAATGACAGGAATGCTCGTTGTCTGGTATGTTCTCACTTGGGTTGCGTTGTGTGGCTGACTGAAGTGGTCCAGGGACTTGCTGTGGTCGTGTTGTACTGGAGTGTGCTGTTGCAACCCGCAGTGGTGACCGGCAGAGGGTTTGTCTTGGCTGCTGTCGGCGGGTAGATCTGGCCCCCGATCCCCACCCAGAGTGTCAACACGAGGCCGAGGAACATTCCGACGAGGCCTCCCTGCAAAATCAACAAGCAGGTGCTGAAATATTCTTTCTCGCTTCCCATGAGGTGCGGTCGCAGCTGCGTGTCGGTGTGTGTTTTAGTGCTGCTCACAATTGAGTTGGCTGTGCGAAAAAGCATGCCTAATAGATACAGCCCCAGAAGTGGGCCGCTCAGCATCCCAAATATGGAGAGAGCTGCCTGTGAACACAAAGCTATCAGGACATTTTGCTGTAGAACGTACGTAAGCTGTCAGTGTCTGAGTGCCTGTCCAAATTACCTGCAGAACGCTTCCCAACTGTGAAGCCACTCCTGCCATCCCAATGCACAGAGCACCAAAAAACACACCTAATGGCGAAAAATAGAGTTCAAATGTGTCCAACATTCATTCGCACTTAACAAGATAAATCTGCTTGTTACACTGTTGTTTAAATCAAGCATTTTTTGTGCTTGTTCTTTTGTTGTTGTTACGAATGAAAACTGGTGGTTGAGCCAAAAGAGCCTTCTCACTGTGGCCAACATGTCGCAAATTTTCCAAGCACTCCAGTGACTTTTTTATTTGGTGGATGTTTACGGAGACTTTGAATGTTCGGTCAGAGCGGGAGATTTTCATTTTGTAATAAAAGGTTTCATAATAGTGATACAAAGTGCAGAAGGACACATTTTCAGAAATGGACAACTAGCAACAAAAGTACTTGGTTGTAAAAGAAACACGTCCGTCAGATGATCACAATGATTAGGTTACTGCTTCAATGGCAGTTTTTTTGTCTTTGTTTCCTGGTCTATAAAATTGCCTAGTGTTGGCATAATCCAGATAGAGACACGCCCGACCATGTCAGGCCTCGTGTTCTAGGAAAAAAAAAAGTACTTTTACATTGGCAGTGGCCACATCCCAATTCCCAGGTCTCGGGTGACAACCGATCTTTGCTCACCGTTTTGTCTGAAGCTGAGCCATTTGCTAAAACATCGAAGTTATATAAGTTCTATTACGGAACCATCCAGTTCATGAACTTGTTCTGCCACGTTGTGTTTCATAAGTTTGTCACTTTATCTGAACTTACATTTCAAGATATGAACCAACTTGTATTTACTGATAGTTGTTCATGCTAATTGTTTGTAGCAAAAATCTCAGCACAAAAGAAGTGAAGACTTGATTCAAATGGTCACAAGTGGGCACTTACACACAGCGTACATCAAAATGGTGCTCTAGTTCTTGCCAAATTCAATCAAGTAATTCTGGACGGATGATTCTCAAAGCCTGAGTTATCCTATCATTCATTCTTATCAACCGCTAAGACACAAAACACTTTCTCCTTTGCATCAAATGTCATTATCAGTCAATAATTTGCAAAAAGCGATAACATTGGTTATGACACGTCAACATCCTGACAAGGCAAAAACCATTTCACCAGTCAAGCAAAACCCAGTTGTACCTTGCTACCCTTGCCAGTTACTAAGAAATCACTTTTGGTAAAGCGACACAGCTTAGGAAACACCCTGTACAAGAGAGAATTTATTCAGTGATTGGTTTTTTTTTTTTTTTCTTCTGGGTTACTTACTCAGACCCATGTTGATCCAGGTCGTCTGCTTCACTGAGAGGTTTTTGAACATGGGCCGAATGAAGTCTTCCACAGTGACGGCAACAAGGGCATTGATGCTGGAAGATACAGTGCTGAGAAAACATACAAGCATCATGTAGGAATATCCTTTTAGTGGTAATTATTTGTTCAGCAGCATATATAGACTATCCCAATAGCAATTTTCTTTTTTGCTAACTGATGGATTGATTTGAATGAATTACAATTGAATCATCTCCAAGTGGCCCTTGCGTCCTTCACCTTTTTGTGCTTGGGCACAGCCGACTCTAAATGAATGCATTTCTGTATCTTTAGCCTCACCTCAGGGTCCCACTGTACGCAGCAGCCACAAACAAACCAGGGATTCCGGGGTAGACGGCCAAGATGTCCATGACCAGGTAGGGCAGCAACTGTTTTTTGGAAAGACCATCTTCTTCAATGCATAGGAGCCTGCGCGATGGCCAGGTTGCAAACTTGCGTCTACCTGGTCTGTGGAACCGACATCGCCATTGGTGAACGGGTCGCAATTCTTGTAAATGGAGAACATGGCGAGGCCGGACAACATAGCCAGACTGAGGGTCACGCACAAGCCCACCATGTTCACATACAAGGACCTGAGTGGGAAGAGAGAGGAGCTGTCAGTCAGGTCATGAAGACTCCCCAATAATATTCAAAATGGTGTGGGAAAAAGTGCAAGAAAGCTCACATCTTGGCATGGCGCAGTGTTTTGCATGAGATGTAGCGCTGCACTTGGGATTGGTTTATGGAGTAGACTGACATCCATGTCAAGCTACCACCTATAGTGATACTCCAGAAAGTATGTCGCTTCAGAGGATCAGGGTCAAAGCTGAGTCGGGCCCAAAATAAAGGACAGCTTAGAGGTGGAAAATATTTCTAGTATACAGGATTCAATTTTGTTTCCCTGCTGGAATTAAGTTGTACCGGTGGATGTCCACATTAGTGGTGGAAAAGCTTTGGAAATGATTTCTCTTGGTCTCATGTATATTTGTAGCCTCATAATGTCTTAGAATGAAAATGAGTCAACCGAGCACTCCCTGTATTCTTGGATTCTTAAATAGCTAACGCATTTTTACAAGAATGATACTCTAGTCGGCCATCCTTACTCAAATGTCTGGAGTCTACCCCCTTGACTGGCATCTTCCCAAATCTTGTCCAGGCCTCCCTGAAGCACGGCCCCTCTCGCTATTACGGCCACAAAACCGGCCAGCATGATCACCATTTGTAGCACGTCGGTCCAAATGACGGCTTTCAGGCCACCCTGAAGACGACACCAACACAGATCTATTTAGAGTAGCTGTAAAAACATGGAAGCATGTGAGGGTGTTTTACCGACCAAAGTGCAGTAGATGATGCACACTATCCCCGTAGCCACCAGCACTCCCCACAGATCCATTCCAGTGACTAATCAGAAAGAAACATGAAGTGGCTGTCAACATTTTCCCATGAGCAACTAAGCATTTTTTTTTTTATAGTTCAATTCATGAGTTCACTGCATTTCAGTTTGTTGTTAAGACTGAAAACCTTCCTGCTTGCTGTTCTACAGTTACCTCCATCACATACAGTATATCAGGTATTTTGTTAACGATTGAAGTTCCATACCATCCGCATTCTGGATTTTGCTGCAGCCACTATCTGGCTTTGTTTTGTCTCGAATTCATACTGTTTGTCTAGGTTTGCCGCTAGAACAAGAGTCAAAACAGTCCCTTTAACAAGTGAGTAGGAGTCTGTAAGATAACATGCACTCAGATGAAATGTTACTCACTGGAGATTGGAATTTGTATCCTTTTGTGACTTACTTTGATTCATAGCGAGAGCCGGTGCGTAGATGACCAAACCGGTGTACAGGATCTGTTACGAGAGCTCGCCATTAGTCGATTGGATTGGAAACGGAGCAGAGCAATCTTGCCATTCATATTCATGGCAAATGGAAAGATGTTTCATTTTCCATCAAGCCAAGAGGGAAAACAAGGCCAGGTGTTGTTGAAAAGGCGCATGGCCGCTAAGGTGTGTTGTGTTACCAACCGTCTGCATGGTGTACATCAAAGTCCCAAGTATGCGAATGAGCCGGTTGAAGCGCATCTCCAGGTACTAGAAGTGAAAGGGAATCATGCAAGTTCAAATCTCAGATGGTAGTCCTTCTTTTTGACATCCTGATAAATGTTGAATTTTTTATTGGATTGGCTCATACAATTTGAGTCAAGTGAGTTTCATTCTACTCAATTTTTTGTACAAGGTAGCAATTTCCCATAATATTCTTTGCGTATGAAAAGGATAAATGTGATGCAACTCTGATTATGAGGAGTGAAAATTGCCTTTAAGTCCTCCTCAGTCATCCCTGTCATAGCATATAGAAATGAGAGCCACACCACACCACAGCACACTCGCTCGGCCATCCCATTTAACATACAACACGCTAATCTACTCTGTATGTACTTTGGACTTAATGACATGCAATTCAAACTGTTCTCAACAGTACATTGTTCTTTAAGATAGAACGCATCCATTCAATGATTAATTCAGAGGGATTGGTGTCGTATTTATGAATGAAATATATGACATGCGCATCTCATTCGGATGTACCAAAATCGCAATAGATTGCCTGCACCTCATAATGGTCCTGCTTTTTGTCAGTCTAAAATCCACTTTTGTAACCACATTTTCAGATGCGTTGTGGGACGAGGCAAAAATGCTGAGTAGGGCATAGCGCGTCAAACACGCCCAACTAAAAAAATATGACTTTTATGCCAAGAGCGGAATACTTTCTAATCACCAATTGGAAGTGATTTATGAGCACACTCACTGCATGTATTGAACTCGTTACTCAAAGTGCCCCTCTAGAAGAAAAAATGTGAACACAATTGTTTTCACAAACTGCGCATTGTGCAGACAATCTAGAATGTGAAGGTTTAGAAAATAAAAATGGATTTTTTGATGTTACAATAAAAAAGCAAAAATCATTTTAAAAATCTAAACTATTATATTTTGTAAAAATCGATTTTGCATTTTAACTATACTCATTCATCGTCATCTTACTTCATAGGCACTGGTGATCCCCAGCCGGTAAAAGAGGGGCACAAAAATCTCAGCAGTGATGACCGACATGATGACGTAGCTGATGCCAAAGAGCCAGAAGGACGTTCCGTACGAGTACGCCTCGGCCGGCGTGCCAATGACGGTGACGCCGGACATGAAGCTGGCTGTGAGCGACATGGCCACGGGTACCGCCGTCATTTGCCGTCCGCCCAGAAAGAACTCCTCACTGCTGTTCTCCTTGCGTCCTCGGAAGGCCTGGAAGAGCCCGACTCCAGCGGCGCTCACAATCATGACCGCAAACACCACATAGTCCCACACGGAGAACGTCGCAACCTCACCACCTGTGCCAACCATGCTGAGTTCAGGTGCGGACTAGGCCTTGTGCTTGACTCTTGAAAATTGAATACTTCAAAATGATCCACTCGTGCAAACACTGAGATCAGAAAAAAAGTGATAGAGAGAGAGAGAAAATCTTTTCCGAGCTGAAGACAAATACTCATACCGTGGAATCACCGACCGTGATTCACACTGACCCTCCTCTGCCTCGCAATCTGCAGGAGTTTACCTGAAGACCATAAAGATTATTTCACTTTGTTAATAATCTATCAAGGACAGCCTGGGGCTTTGGTCAGCTGTCAGCTGTCATCTCGTGCGATTAAAAAAACAAAACAAACAAAAAAAACAGAAGCAACAAATACAGCGTTGACCTCGTGGTTTATCGGCTGCTGCTGCTGTTGTTTTGAAGTCAAACAAGAGATACACACCCTTGTTGTAACATTTCTCATAAATGAGCAACTCCTGTTGCTACTTTTACAGTACCGCTTATCTTAGGAGGCAGCTGCATCAATAAGATGAATTTGGCAGACAATCACATATTATTTAATATAGCCACCGGTCATTTGTAATACTCAAATTAAACACAGTGAAGCGTTTTTTTTCACTTGGCAGGTGAAATGTGGTCAAGATAAAGATGACTTTGTGTACCTAGAACAAATTGCACGGCGTCACACATTGTGCACTCCTGCTGTGCACAATAACGTCATTTTCTGGGTGATTTCATTCAACTGGAATTCATGAAGTTATTCAGTTATCTTATCAGGTTCAGTAAATTGTCAACATTAACCTCAACTAGTGCATGTAAATATTTGCTCACTGACCGTGTAAGAGGACTGGCTTTTTTTTGGCTCATTGTAGTTATATCTAATCTGTTCCAAATAAATCCTACCGGAATGAAAATAGAATTTTAAAATCATCACGTGCCTCACATATCCTGAAGAACAAAAGGCCAGATATGCATTATCTTTGATTTTATAGAGTACAGGAAGTTTGTAATACCTGTTGGTGTTGCTCCTGAGATCAGATAACACATTTAAGAGTGTGACAACTTTGTGGACCGTTGGCAATACAGTTTTACTGACAAGAGTATTGGCAGAAAAGTGTGAGGGACACTTTTTCCTGGTTTAATGTTTACACAAATGAGAGACAGATTAGAACATCTTTGGAAAAAGTTTTGAAACTTGGTTTAATATTTGAGAGGCTATTTCCAATCCTTGCAGCACAAACGAGGAGCACGAGGGCCTCGAGCGGAGTGCTTACCAACCTTTACTTTGCTTTTTGGAAAAATGTCACGGCACATTACCAAACGAAAATGTCTGATGTCAATTTACGTGAATACTCTACCTAAATAAAGGTACATTATTTCTCATAAATAAATGATCATTTTCCGACAAGTTTGATCAAAATGTATGATGGTCTCTCATGGCACAGTTCTGGTCAACACACACAGAAACTGGTGGAGATCATTTTGACCTGGTAACTGGTGGAAAATAATTCATTCATGTCATCAGCGTAATGGCCTTTCTCTCCTTAGTGGTTCCATTTGATCATAGATTGGAGCTCAAAGAGAGACAAGACAGGGGACAATACATTATGTAGAGTGCATTCAGCATATAAGTGCACCAAGGATTCTTTGCAACAGCATCGCCAGGTTTCGCTCAAGCAGGTGAGGCAAAAGCAAGAAAAAGAAAACGTATTAACTGACTTTAATATTGTCATCCTTTGCTAGGTGTCGCCGTGACTCGGACCTGGGCTGAAGATGAATGCCGCCGTGTTGGCCTGCTGCCTCCTCTTGCTGCTCTTCATCCCGGCAGCACCGATGTGCATAGCCAGCGATTACACCTTGTACGTGGAGAAACCCGAGTGCGACTTCTGCGTGGCCATCAACACCACCATCTGCATGGGATTTTGCTACTCCAGGGTGCGTACCGTACATGCTCGACATCCACAACGTCTACCATCTTGCATCCCATTCAGTCGTGCTTTATTGGATACAAATTCAAAAAATGTAGTTCGGAAAAATGTATGGTTTGCACCTTAATCCATATTTGCACCCCAATAATCTCACAAACACTTAACTGAGGTCCATGCATGACTGGATATCATAAAGTTTTGTATTTTCAAATGAGAGGAGCATCGTTCACTGCGTCGTTACTGCTCTTTCAGCTCCTCCTGCGTGCTTACCCTAAGTGATAAGCATGCAGCTACACGTTTTTCTGGTTGTGTGAATTCTTCCATGTTATTTACGCCCTGTGCCTGAAGCCACACATACTTTGCACAGCCACTGTCAATTTAAGCGCGTGCTCCAGAGCACAAACAATTTACAAAGGTAACAAATGACCTTTAATCGTGATATTCGCTTTTGTGAAGACACTAATCATGTTCATGGGTTCTCACAATGATTAGGAAACAGATACATACCAAACTGTTATGTATGTACACCAACCCTGTGCTGCTTGTGTACGGTGAGCAGGACAGCAACATCAGAGACATATTTGGCTCGCGCTTCCTGATCCAAAGAGGCTGCACCTACGACAGGGTAGAGTACCGCACGATCCAGCTGCCAGGATGTCCCGGAGCGGCCAGCGCCGCCTTCACCTACCCGGTAGCGCTCAGCTGCCACTGCGGAGCCTGCAGGACGGATACGGATGAGTGTGCCCACAGGGCTGACATGGGCGGTATCGCATGCACCAAACCGGTTCGACATATGTACCCATACCCAGACGACTTCATGCTCTCCTGAATTCACTTGTTGCCTTGTTTGCCATCTCGGAGTCACTGACCTGGTTTATCTCGCATGTATGCAAATGTGTGTGGGTAGATTCCATGCTCTTGATTAAAGCCTCTAAATAGCTTTTCAACTAAGCTGCCCTTGACTTAATCACATCCTGTTTTGCTCTTTGCTACTAGTTATACCTGCAATGTCACTTCAGAGACTAGATTTGCCTTGACACATGAAGAAGCCCTTGTTATGGGTTGAGGAATGAAGGCCCCTGTATTTCTTCAACGACAGTGTCGCCAAAACATAAGATGGATTGGAATTGTTGACTAAGATTGAAAGAAAAGTCCCTGTTGTGTGAATATCTTCTAAATTTAACATACCACAAAAGAAGCATGTTAACAAGTGTGTCAAATTTCAAACTCACAGAATAAGGATAAAGAAGTTCCTCAGTTGTCATTCTTATGGCATTGACGTAACGCAAATCTTCGAAAGACAGTTTCTTAATGACAGTAAGTCTTCCCCTCCATAAATAACAGAAGAAGGACAAAGAAATACTACGATAAAATTTCAATTGTAACTGAGCTCTTATTCACCACTCCACACATTCTTAACCTTGAAACATTATATTGTGTCAGGACTCAGAAATGTCATAAACTTGTTTTTGCTTTCATACTAGTATTCAAAATAACTCATGCCCAAATGCTATTCTGGTCTGTTCGGTCTGCAATCCGCAGTTGACTTCAACTACTACTGGCTGCTCTGGTGGTATACCACGAAATGATGCATTCCTTCTCCGATGTCAGTAGCAAGGAGTGACCGACTTGACTTTTTTCCAAGTTGTTTGATTTGGTAACATGCTCTTGTGTTAGCACCTCTGATCCCCACAGGAGCTTTTGGGAAGACAGCTGGAGTGTATTAATAGCACGGCTGGTCAAGAGTGGGAGAATACGCATGGTCATGTGAATGGACGACATCGCTCCCGTCATCATGTGATGTCCAACCTTTTGTCTTTATGATCCTTCCTATTCCCGGTGCACCTCTGACAAGGGCTCATGTTTTTGGTTTAAAGTCGATGACACAGAAGGGAAAGATATTGCAGGCAAGGGTTAAAACGTGTTTGTACAAATGCAAGGCAATCTTACCTAACAGCAATCTTGCACGACAGTACCTGAGCTGCTGTAGCTCTTGGAGGGCCTGCATGAATTTGTTGGCCTTAAATGAGGTTTTCTGAAGCAATGTGGGGTTGAGTACTTTTGGAATCAGCTGAACCTGATCTGTGAGGCACATACCATTGATCCATTTGAAAAAACAACATGCAGTTTGGTCAGTATTGTGCTTACTTAACAACAGCAATCGTACCACCATACAATGGACCCATGGGCTGCAGACACCTTATTCTCAAGCGAGGCAATCATTTGAGTTTTTATACACACTTTGAATTGCAGTATACTGTCTTTTCTGTGTCAGTAGAGTATGCCACATTCAGTCAGTTGCGGTGAAAACCAAATGAACACTTTGATGCTTCTGGCATTCACTCAAATATTTTGTAACCACTGGAAACGAGAGCGCCTTCAGGGTGTAAGAGTAAAACCTGCTGCCTGGCCTTTTTCCATGCTTACGAAAAAGCACAATGCAGCAATTGTCTGTTTTACCAGAAAGCAAAAGAATATTCTGCATGGTAAAACATTTCACATTATATATAAGCCCGTTTAGAAGAATGCAATAAAACAAATTCCTACACTGGCTTTTACTTTTGTAAACTGTAAAAAAAAAAAAAAGAATTCCTACAATGAATAGCATGTCACGATAGGAAGGGCGGTTATTATTGGTAAAACGAGAACTTTTAAGATCTTTGCAAGTTTTCTATGAGAATGTCTTGAATTGATTTTTTAAACGCCCTCCCCCGTCAAATTACTCAATTCATTGGCGGAACATTTTGAACGACAGTTTTGTGGTCCAATAGCAGCGGTATCAAAGCAGCCAATCGACGTCGAGTAGGCAAACTAGAGAAGCATTGATTGGTTCCGTGGGTGGACTTCCTCAGTCGTATGCAAGCCTAAAGAGACTCAATGGAAATTTCCAGGCTATTGTAGAATTTCTTCTGTTCGAGCGATCCGCAACGCAGACAGACCTCCAGTTACCAAAGAATTTATAGCGATTCATCTCGGCCTAATTTAGGTGAGTTCATTTTGTTTTTGAACATCATGTCACGTGTACGTTCCAAATATGCCCTTTGTGGGAGTATTTAGCGTCACTTACGATTGTGGTGGCAAGGCATGATTGTTACCCGTTGGACAAAAACGGAATGACTGCGCGTCGAGATTTTCTGTTATATACGAAATCAATCATAACTTTGAATTATGTGAACAACGTTGGGTTTTGATGTTTTAAACCCAAGTCAATGTTATCCAAAATATATTTGATCGGCGTAAAGCTAACTACGAAAGAGAAAAGCGTTGATCCGTTTATTTTGGTAGTTTCTCCAGGCTGTCAAATAGAATAGCAATAGATACATTAATAGAATAGAATAGGAATCTTTTCATTGAATCTTTCTGTAATGATGACCTTTTTTGGTGTCCCGGAATGCAACGAGGGCACGCCCACAGGTTGTGAACTCTGTGACGTCACTGAGCCTCTATATACATACATAAGCCTCCGTCCGCTATACAGTGTTGTTAGATGACCGTAGGCATCATATGAGTGACTCCTAACTTGTTTTAATCTTTCTAGAACGCTCCGTTGATTAATTTTTTGACTGAACAAGTTGACAAGTTTGCATCATTACTTCAAAGTCATGTCTCAGCAGCACATAAGGTATGTTTATTCCCCCCCCCCCTCATTTCTCGTTGTATTTAAAATGAACAATATGTCATGTTTAAGGCAATCGCCACTTTTTTCTTCTTTTATGGGACTTTTTTTTTTTTTTTCTTGCAGCCTCCCAGCCAAACTCATCAACGGTGGCATTGCTGGCATTGTCGGCGTCACTTGCGTCTTCCCCATCGACTTGGCAAAGACAAGGTTACAGAACCAGAGACAAGGGCAGCAGGCCTACAAGAGCATGTGAGTCATGCACAACACACACACACACACACACATCCCCCAGGGTTGCCAGCATCACGCTGAGCACGGGGGCCCCCCAGGGCTGCGTGCTCAGTCCATTGCTCTTCACCCTGCTGACGCATGACTGCACTGCGACCTACAGCGACAACCGCATAGTGACGTTTGCTGACGACACGACTCTGGTGGGTCTCATGACGAAGGGCGACGAGACTCGGTACAGGTCGGAAGTTGACCTTCTGACCACGTGGTGCAGGGACAACAACCTCCTGCTGAACGTCAGTAAGACCAAGGAAATCATTGTGGACTTCCGGAAGGGTCACACAACACACCTGCCGCTGATCATCGACGGTGCTGTGGTGGAGAGGGTGAGCTGCACCAAGTTCCTGGGGGTGCACATCAGTGAGGACCTCTCCTGGTCCGCGAACACCTCGTCACTGGCAAAGAAAGCTCAGCGCCGCCTGTATTTCCTGCGGAAGCTCAGGCGTGCATGTGCTCCTCAGGCAGTCCTGTCTACATTCTACCGTGGCACCATTGAGAGCGTCCTCACCAGTTGCATCGCTGTCTGGGGTGGTAACTGCACTGAACAGAACTTGAAGGCCCTGCAGCGCATAGTGAATACGGCTGGTAAGATTATTGGTGCTTCGCTTCCCTCCCTGAAGGACATTTACACCTCCCATCTCGCCCGCAAGGCAACCTCGATTGCCAGAGATGTGAGTCACCCGGCTCACTCCTTGTTTGACCTTCTGCCCTCTGGGAAGAGGTACAGGAGCCTGCGCTCCCGCACCACCAGACTCGCCAACAGCTTCTTTCTCCGGGCTGTTAGGGCCCTGAACTCGCTACCCCCTTCTGCGTAGCGTGCGGCACTGTTGCGCTATTTTCGGGAATGTCTGCTGTACGCGTTTTTACGCTCCTCTTAATTAATTATTTATTTATTTATTGTTGTGTTATTTATTCATTATTTATTCAGCACGCTTTTGTTATACTTGTTTACTGTTTGTCTGTTGTGAGCCATGTCTTGTCACCGTGGGATAGGGGGGAACGAAATTTCGGTTTCTTTGTGTGTCTTTGGCATGTGGAGAAATTGACAATATAGCTGACTTTGACTTTGACTTTGACTTGACTTTGTGCTCTCTTTTCAAAAGGGAGCGTTTCTAATCCCTCTCTGGCGCAATCGACCATGTGAATGGGAGCAATTCCTAAAATTCCACATTTTGTGTACCGTGGTGGGGTCGCTTTCATGTGCTCATGTTCTATTTAAGGCAAATAAGGCTGGATTAGGACTGCCCATCCTCTCTATCACTTTTAGATTGCCATTTATGCAAGGTTACTGTGTAAAGTATTTGATGGATCTTCCCATTTTTTTTTTTAGGATGGACTGCCTTGTGAAAACAGTACGATCAGAGGGCTACTTTGGCATGTACAGAGGTGAGATTCCAAATATAATGATTACGATCAATAGAAATGCTCGAAGAGGATTTAATGTAAAGACAGGGTAAGATTGGGATGTGTTATGTAATATTAGTGGCATTGACTGCAGGGTATTATTTTCATTGCAGTCGAACCTTCAAAGTTGAAAAATTCGTGAGACTCAGCATGCAGCTCCATACGCAATGCTTAGGCTTTATTCTATTACTTACAAGTGGTCATGTAAATCCGCAAACGCCAGAATTTGACTTCAAAGCATGTCATCATCCCAAAGTTATCATAGCCATTACAGCTTGTATTAGATAATCAATTTTATAAATATTTAATAGCTGCAGCCACCATAGGATGCATTATGAAATTTAAAATAGACTCAGTTTGCTAAACAAGGAGTGATTTTTCTTTCATTTTTGTAAACTTTAGATCATGAATTAGATGATGTTCAATTGGTATTTAGTATAAAATGAGTTGTTTGACTTTGGAGGTTCCACTGGATTAATCTGATTTTGCCAGAGTAAATTCCACTGTATAAATTAAAGCAAGCTTAAATGTTGTTAGGGTAGGGCTGGGCGATAATTTGACATCAGTATGTACGTGATTAGCACGTAATCGAGGAGCAACTTGACAATGTACTGGTACACAGTTATTATTATTAAATTGTTTTTATCAGGTAAAATAAAACAGTACTAATCATCAATATTGACTGATATGAAGTACTACATTTTTCAGTCATATCGCTCAGTCCTAACTTTTATTATTATTATTATTAAATATTAATTAATCTTTATACTGGCCAGTTTATATGACTTTTTTATATTTGTGTTGTATTATGGTAAAATAAAAGAAAAATAGATGACCTAAATTCAGTCTTTTTTACTGTCATTATTTAATAGTCAACAAAAGTAATTCAATATCTATCAACCAATATGAAGTAGTTGTATCATGATATACTTTTCAATCATATCGCTCAGGCCTAACTGAGGCTGTAGCAGTATATTTTACGTACACCGGTCGCTACACTTACCTTGTGACGAGGCCATAACCATCCATCCCCATGTTAATCGCTCGCAATACTGCCAAGACTTTGATATGATTGTTAAATGTCATCAAATCCAAATTGGACTTGGTGTTTTATGAGGGAAAAGTCGAGGCCCCTTATGTTGTGGGTCTCTGCCTGCCGATGTGAGGAATGCTGTTTGTTTGCATCTGTGTTTTTCATATTACAGACATGGGTCCCCCTGGGATATTGAAGGCTAGCCGATAAGGCGCAGCCGCGCTGGAGGCAAACATTTATGGTTTTTACTATATTGCTCTATTCCAAACTACAGGCACATATGTTAATTTTTGCCATGTTCACGTGTCCTCTTGTGTCAACAACTTGTTGTCAGTCGCGTCTGTGCCGCTCCTTCACTTTCCAGACTCATGGTGTGCTTTCACCAGCTTTGTTTGAGCTTGAAAATGACTTGTGGAACTCACAAGGGTCTATTTTCAAGTTTGGCCAAAGTCGGTGCACACGCCATTGTCTGTCTTGTTTTTTTTCTTGTTGTTTCTTTTCCACTAACATGTTTTCTTGTCCTGTCAAACGTTTTTGTTTTTTTTTCCCCCCCACTAACATGTTCTCTTCTCTTGTCAAACTTTGCTCCTCCATCCGTGTCTCTTATTTTCTGCATCTACCTCTCTGCATCATGTGTTTGTTGGATCATTCCATTCACACCAGTCCCAGGTGACACTTGGTTCAAATTTCCTGATTTTTATTATATTAGTGCCTTACGATGTGTAGACTCAAGTTTGAGCCTCCTACCTTTGGGTACCATGTCCACTTTTGGCATCTGCGACTCGCACGCAAAAAGTTTGACCATATTTGGAGGACAGATTCTCAGACCGGGGCTAGCTATAGCAATTTAAGGTCTGTCCGTACCTACCTTCAACCAAAAGTGGCCCCAAAATGTGTGCCATTCCCAGATCCCAAAAGTGGCTGTGGTACCCAAACTCTCATGAGCTATTCTTTCTTTCTTTTAACTACATAATGCACTATTAGAATGAAAATGAGGAAAATGAAAGAGGTGTCACCAGGGAATGGTGTTTGACTTGATGTGGAATGAAGCTGTTTTGTTTGGCTCTTCCCTCATTTCTCTGTCAATTCCTCTACTGCCTTTATGACTTGACGCTGCTTTATGTTTTATTAGCCTCATATAGGACGTGTTCCAATTCTAGTGTCATAATGATAATGGTGGGGAATGATTGTGTTGTGCATGTGCAAAGTCCAAAGTGTCTATTGGATGTCTAACTGTCACCTTATTTGTCCCTTAGGTGCCGCCGTCAATTTGACTCTGGTGACGCCCGAGAAGGCCATTAAGTTGGCCGCCAATGACTTCTTCCGCCAGCACTTTGCCAAAAATGGGTACGCTGTGTCTGTTGTTTGAGCAATGCTCTCTCGCTCTCTCACTCCATTGGAGCTGATTGAGTCTGACTGCTGGTTGCTTGTGTTTGCAGTCAGGGACTGACTGTGTTCAAAGAGATGCTGGCTGGCTGCGGCGCGGGCATGTGTCAAGTCATTGTCACCACGCCCATGGAAATGCTCAAGATACAGCTGCAGGACGCGGGCCGACTCGGTAAGCAATCTGTAGCATAAACATTGAAGTCGTTTGGAATCAGTTGGATGTGATTGATGCGGTGTTTTGTTTTGCTAATTTTGTCGCCGTAGTTGCCCAGCAACAGAAGCCAGTCATATTGTCTCCCTCCAAGCTGGTGGCCACCAACACGCTGCTTAGCCGCTCTTACAACTCGGGAACTGTGAGCGCCATGGGGACGCCGCGAGCCGTCTCGGCCACGCAGATCGCCAGGGAGCTTTTCCGCACGCAGGGCATCCAAGGGCTCTACAAAGGCCTTGGGGCCACGCTCATGAGGTAAGATCCCCCACCTTCCTCCCCCAACATACTTCAAGTCTAATCAAATGTTGTGTCGCTGCTCTTCAGGGATGTCCCCTTCTCGGTGGTGTATTTCCCGTTGTTCGCCAACCTGAACAGACTGGGCCAGCCCAGCGCTGAACAGGCGTCGCCCTTTTACTGGGCTTTTTTCTCGGGATGTCTGGCAGGCTCCATTGCTGCGGTGGCCGTCAACCCCTGTGACGGTGAGGCCTCTGGGTCACGGGCATCAT
This sequence comes from Syngnathus floridae, assembly GCF_059516105.1. Lineage (NCBI taxonomy): Eukaryota > Metazoa > Chordata > Actinopteri > Syngnathiformes > Syngnathidae > Syngnathus > Syngnathus floridae. Next base: position 14,711,813 of record NC_142423.1, on the reverse strand, counting down.
TTTCAAATACTAAAATCGATTGTCTCCAATTGTCTTTTGTTGCTTTCCAGTGGTAAAGACCAGACTGCAGTCACTAAATAAAGGCTCGGCCGAGGAGGCTTACAGTGGAGTCGTCGACTGTGTCAGGTGAGACTTCTTTGCACTCAGGCATCAAAACTGGCACATCTTGATTTTCATGCTGATTGAGAGTAACTCGACCGTAGACAAGTTAAAAATAGGTCTATCTTGTGGGTGGTGTGGCTTCAGCGGGGAAGCCCAGACTAACCTAATCTCTGCTGGTGCACTTCAAGTGTAGAACTTGAATATGGCAACCCAAGTGTACATGTACAAAGTTTTCTGATTTACTCAATAGCAATGGTGGGTGTAATTCATGATTGTTGAAATAACTTGCTCCTGCTTTGTGCCCACAGTAAAATCCTGCACAAGGAGGGAGCGTCCGCCTTCCTGAAAGGCGCCGGCTGCCGGGCCCTGGTCATTGCCCCGCTGTTTGGCATTGCCCAGGTCATGTACTTTGCGGGCGTGGGTGAGTACATCCTGGACAGCTCCCCTCTCGGTGTCCTTTCACCGTGAGAGGTTGCCGCCACGCGCTCAGGGGGACCACTCGAAGCCAAGAAGGATGGCCAGAACTGGCAGCTATGTTTGGTTTACATCCATGCTCGGAGGGAGGAAGAAGAGTTGTGTAGCACTTGAAACACGTTTCGTGGCTTAAATCACACTCGGCCTTGTCCCGCGTTCGCACTTTGACTGACCATCGTCGTCCTTACGAAGCGCCAGATTGGCCATGTTACTCATGTTGTTATTTTGGGTCCATTAGCTCCTTTTTTTTTTCTACCTCTGTGATGGCGTGAGGAGCTCCTATTTTATTTTCAATGTTTTTCAGTATGTTACAGTCACTGTTGCTGTGACTCAAGGTCTTTCCGATCTTCCTTGACATGAATTTTTAACGAGTTTGTCACCACCGCTTGACTGTGAATCTCCATGCACATTGTGTGTGTCCGTTAATATTTATTTTGTTCACATAGTCTGTTCATTTGAATATGCATTTACATGAAATTGCAGTCGGTTCATTTACTTATGAATTTACATGAAATATCATCCTGCAGCTATGCCTGGGAGTGAAAAAAAAATTACTCTGTACAAGCAACTTTTTTGTACTGTGTATGACTGACTACACACTCGACACGTTAAACAATGCAATCTACTCTCTTTGTTTCATTTATTCCAACGATAGCACACAAGTACGATGCATTACATTCACAATTGTAGTACTTAATAAACTTTTAAAAAGGTTAAAATATCCACTGTGCTTTAAAAGTACAAAGATTTGTTGGTGATTAGTTGTATTAAAATAAACACATTTAAATCCGTTTTAATGATCGCGCTGGAGCCAATCCCAGCTGACTGAGGAGAAGTAGCATAGAAGTTGCAGGGCACATAGTGTAGTCGTTAGTGCTCTGGACTCTCACCCCGGTTCTGTACCCTGGGTTCAGATCCCAGTGAGACCTAAAATGTTTTATCATAGAAAAATGTGCAACACAGTTGCTCGTGTGCTGCCCCATATAACCATTATAACTATTTGCTTGTGAGTTGCTCCATAAAACCATTTATATTCCATGTAACATAAGCGAGGCTTTTCACTTAAACCAGGGGTGTTGACCTCCAGTCCTCGAGGGGCCGCGTTCCAATATGTTTTCCAAGTGACCCTCGCTAAGCGCACCTGCGTGAAAACTTTTAGCTTCTTGCACGTGCTGCAGGAGCTAAAACTTTTCACGCAGGTGCACTTAACGAGGGAATCACACGGACACTCCATTAGGTACACCGCCATTTTCAAGTGTACCTAATAACAGGCCACTTTATGAGGGAAATATCATGGTCAAAGGTCACAGGTGTCAAGCTCTGGTCCTCAGGGCCGCGTTCCAACATGTTTTCCAAGTTACCCTCGTTAAAGACACTTGCATGAAAAGATTTTGGTCATTTTCACGTTCTGTAGGAGCTAAAACTTTTCACTAGTACAAGTTCACATGCATGATTTTGTAAGTTAGGAGATGGCCGAGCAGTAATAGTCACGCAAGCATGGGAGAAGAGGCAAACTTGACATTCAAATCCAGTACTTGAAAACATGCGAACCACTCGCCTTACATTTAGATCACATGTAATAAAGGAAAACGTTAGCTGCACAAGGCTTGTCCAGGAGGCACGTATAGTATGTAGTACATTCGACAAGAGGTCAGCTTTACAAAAAGGCAGCTAGCTAGTCCTCCAAAACAGAGCATGCAACGATGCATTCATATTTACAGCAGAAACGTCACAGAAGCGTGCCGCAGGCAGACAGCATGTGTTATATGCAGAGGTATGGAGAGGAGGGGAGAGGAGAGGGGAGGAGAGGAGAGGAGAGAGGAGAGGAGGGATCCATCCTATGGCTCGACTACTATATGACCTCCCTGCCGTTCCGGATGGCACAACACAGCACCATGCTGAAGATCATCCCTAAAATCTGAAATCACACACATACATCAATGCTTATCAAAATGTCCAATGGTGCATTCAATGACGCAGTCATGGCACACACACCATGACTCCTCCAATGCCGATCCCGATGTAGCCGATGACGTGCAGCTTGTCGTTGAAGAAATCTGTGATGGCGCTTAGACAGTCCTGGAATGACATTGGACACTTCATTATGTACATCTGGTAGCACCTGGTATCAGATGCGTTAGATGGTTCAAGATGGCGGCGCGTGCACACACAGCGGCCACTCTCTGTCCCGTTCGGTGTTTTGTGAGTGTTTACTGAGTGTTTGTCCGGCAGTTTTGTGTGTGTTGGTCTCGTGTGATACGTCGTGCTACTAGTGCGGCGGGCATGTTCTGCTCAACATCGGCGGAAGTGGGTTTTATGGCGTTCTGGACTTTGGTGCGGAGAGATTAAGGGCGCTCGGACTGCTTCGTCATGGAGCATTGTTGGGACGCGTTGGCAGCGGAAGAGGGGCCATCGCGGAGACGTCGGGCCAGGCTTAAGGCCAACCCAGCTCGCCCAGCAGTGCCTTCCATTCTCCTGGCGTACGTTCGTTCGCGGGACGACAAGATGGGTTGCGTTCGCCTGATAGGATCCACGAACCGGACAGTCCGTGCCTGCTGTGTGCTCGTGTTCACAGTGGCCTGGTTGACTGTCATCTTTCCGGACTCTGCTGTGCATCGGGAGCGGCTAGCGTGCTATCACTCTTATTGTTCATCTTCTTGTTTTATTTTTCCTGTGTTGTTTACTTGTATGTGTGTTGTGAACTCTGTCTTGTCACCCTGGGATAGTGAGAAACGATCTCTTTGTGTGTCTTGACATGCGGAGGAATTGACAATAAACGAGACTTTGACTTTGACTTGACTTTTAAAAAAAAAAAAAAAACTCCTCACACGTTTCAACCCAATGGCGCCCTCTTGTGGACACAATCATAGTCACTCTACCTTACCTTGGTCTCCTCTGGGGCGTCAGCACACAGGTCAGATGTAGAAGCTGGTGTCGAACCCCCACAGCAGTTGAGCTGCAAATCAAAATGTTTTTTTTCTATCAATTTAAATTGATAAAACTTGGAAATGATAATGACTCACAGTTTTGTGGTAAATGTGTGCGACGCCAGTTGCATTAGAATTGGATGCGTCACCGATGGAGCTGCTGTAGAATTTTTGCACTTCCTCCACAATCTGGTGAAATTTATGCTTGTTAATATTTTTTTTCATTTTATTTACGTATTCCCAACAGCTTTTGCTATTTTTTGTACCTGCTCTTTGTTGATGAATCCAAACACGCCCGCTGCAATCTCTGCAGCGAAAATGATCAACAGGCAGGCAAAGAACTGCAAAAGAGACAATTAAACAACAAAAAACTATTGCATTTATAGTTGTGTTCCCTTTAATTCTGTCACTGTGAAAAAAAAATATTAAAAGTTAAATACAACTAATGTGCACTTAACAATTTAAAACTAAAAGTTTAACCCCCTGTGAGGCAAAGTTTAAATAATGAATTCAGTTATTCTTTGCATAGCGCTCGGGGGGCCCGGGCCTTGCGATTAAACTTACCGAGGCGAGAAGACACTGAGACTCCCGAACGGCTCCAAAACAACCAAAGAAGCCGACGAGCATCATTAAACTGCCCGCACCCAGAAGAATATAGACAGCTGCAGGATAACACAAGAACACACAAGTGGCGTGATTGAACCCGTGAGAAAGTAAAGAATCAATACTAGATGTTTGAAATCGATGCGAGACCGATACTCACATTAGGATCGATCGATACTCGGAATGCTCTGCACAGGCCCTACTGTTAGATACCGTGTTATTTTAGCTTAGCATCATGAGGCTTTCTGCTGCGATGTTGTCACCTTCCCAGTAACTCCCTCAGGGCAGTACACGCTATGGGTGTCGCAAATTTAATGAAGCCACGCGGGAGAGCAGCAAGCTGTTGTTTTTCCGAAACAAAAGAGTGGACTGAGGAGAACCAAAGAAGCAGGGGATGCTTGCTAAATGTTACAGTAATCACCAATCAAAACCGGAGACTAGGCAGGCAGGTGTATGCTTTCCATACAGAACATTTTAGTTGGAATTTGAGTGTTATTTTCTACAAAAATGAAAATTATCATTAACAGTGCTAAATGTGCTATCCTTCCATCTGTCACTTTCTCCTGATATTTGCCCCTCCTAAAGTGCTTCCAGGAGGGGCCCTGGGCGGGTGGGGCATGTCATGTGACACACACACACACACACACACACACTCACACACACAAAGAGAAAGAATAGGCCTCATTCTCAGCATCTGCAACCACCCACCCACCCACACCTTAGCTACAGAAAGGCTTTTTATTTCATAATGCTCTACATTGAAGGTGATGTATTTATTGTGTGACATCTCGGAGGCATTTAGCAGCCATTTGTGGGGAACCAAATCAGAAAGCCAATGCCGTACCGTGCATTATAAGGCACAATCTGAAGCCATATTGCTTATCTATCCATTCATATGAATGTGGTGGTGTTGATGTTTTAGGATGCGCTCTGTGATTTGCTGCCATATTGTGGCATCTATTCAAGATGACAATTTGATTCTTGGTTTACTATTCCTTTTGAGCTTGGTACTGTGTTATCATTTTTTTGTAGCACGATGTATTACTCTGTGGACCATATGAAACCATTTCAAGCAATAGTACATACCGATGAAAAAAGTGTCAGGGGCATCGTTGCCTGTCAGCAGCTCCACCGTTTCTGGATCAAACCGGAGCCAAAGTCCCACGGCCAGAACCAACAAGCCGGATAACTGAGGGGGCAGAATGTCACAAGTACGGCAGTGATGAAATGATGCCAGGTTAAGAGGACTATGGGTTTTGAACTTTATCTGATTCAAGATGGCACAAGAAGCGCTGCTCAGTGTTGGCGATTCCTCTTCACTTTTCTACCAGCAACGATTCTCAAAAAGTGCTCTTCAAATTGCTAGGTACTTGTAGCAGGGGTCAAATTGATAGTCACAGCACTCTTGAAGCTCGTGGGGATGATTACATCCGAATTCTCAATTCCTAAATCAGTGCAAGAACCGTGAAGATTGTCCACATTGTGTACAGGAGCTATTGTTCTTTTTTGTTTCGACTTGCGAGCAAAAATTCAAGGTACACCTGCTGTATGATGGCCGTAAACACAACTCTTCATCGTTGCGGAATGAATTCAATTCCCTATGGTGCACTGGAGCCATGCAGGTATTTTCTAGGGGGTGATGTAAACGACCCTGTTGCCCCCCCAAACACACACACACAGACACACACACACAGACACACGATCCGCCTCTTTTGGCCGGCGCCGCCACAAGAGCTGTCGGTCCCACGGGCTCGTTGCAACAAAGAGCCGCTGTCTCCTTTTATGACACACAAGTGGTCATTGGTCAGAGCAGCCTTGGGTGATTGGGAGTGCCTCAATCGGACTATAACGCTCTCCACTCCATCACTGACGTAATTGAGAGCCAATACAAGAGCCTTCACAATGATAATATTGCTCACTTTTGGTATTCATTATGATAGCAAGTAGAACACGATAAGAACTTTACACGATTGTACTTCATAAAAATGCAGAGCAATAATTCTCAACTGGTGCATTTTTGAAAACAGTATGGTCATGTTATTGCTCTCTTGTCACTCGCTGCTTTGCAAATAAATACAACAGAGTAGCTCAGCCTTTGGCTATAGTGACCGTCATAACTCGCAATCTTCTTTTGGTGCTTCGTCAGACTCATATGTTGTTGGTTTTTCATTTATAAAATCAGTCTTTGGAGGACTTTTGAGGAAAATGGCTCAGGGTGGTGAAAATGTAGTATTGTGGTACTAGTGTCACGTCTCGTCCCCAACTGCTCCACTATGTGTCTGTTGTCTTGGTTTCTGACTGTGTGCTCGCCCCTCCCCTCCCCTCCTGTGTGCCCATGATCAGTGTGATTATTCCCACCTGCCTCATCTCGTTACCTGTCGTGTATATAAATCCTGTCTGCCTGGCCCTCACTCCCCGTCGGATCATTGCTTGCGGTTGTTCGGTGTTGGAGGTATTGAGTGGAAGAAATTGAGTGGAAGAAATTGGATGTGTTTATACAGTGGAACTCTTAGCAGTCAAACCAAGAGCTTCTTAAAGTCCCAAGTTAAAGTCCCAATGATCATCGTCACACACACATCTGGGTGTGGTGAAATTTGTCCTCTGCATTTAACCCATCCCCATGTGATTTTAATCCATCCCCTGGGGGAGAGGGGAGCAGTGAGCAGCAGCGGTGCCGCGCTCGGGAATCATTTGGTGATCTAACCCCCCAATTCCAACCCTTAATGCTGAGTGCCAAGCAGGGAGGCAATGGGTCCCATTTTTATAGTCTTTGGTATGACCCGGCCAAAGTATGTTGTGTGTTCGTGTCATGAGGTCTTTTTTGGTTCCTGTTGTCGTCCGGTCTTGCTGTCGTCATGTCCTGATGTCGTCCGGTTACACGTCCCGGTCGGTCATTCATGTTATTGTGGTTACGTCGTGTCACTTTGCCTTTTTTGAGTTCACCAATAAACCCTGTTCCAAGCTGCACTTGGTCGTCCTGCTCCATGCTCCACCTGACCGTGACAACTAGGTTGCTTCAATGACCTAAGTCCTCTCATCTGATCCTACCTCAAGAAGCGAGGCAGACCAAAACAAACGAGCCGAAAAGCAGATTAACGGTGTCTCCTGCGGGAATGTCATTTAAAAAAACAAAACAAAAAAACCAGCAAAAGTTTTAGATTCAATTGCATGATATAGGTTGTTCAAACTTTTGGAAAATTAATGCAATATTTGTTTACGGTACGAAAAGGAAAAAATAAGACCCCCCAGCATGAATTATTATTATTATTATTATGGGTATTTCCTCCCCTAGTTTTCACAAAGAACTTATTTATAATAGCACAACGTGATGTTTAAGGAGAGAGTGACCACATAAGTTGCATTCATTGTCCAAAGATAATATATAGTAAACATATGATTGTTTTGGCTTGGAGGTGGGCTGAGCTGCTTCTATGCAGCATCAACATTATGCATTGTGTCGACTGTAAACAACATGGTGCACCGCTAGCTCTTTTGGAAATGACACAATAACGCCTTACCAGGACCATCTCCCATTCAAACACACAGATCGAAGCATGCAATTCATTCCCAGGGGGCAACTTTGAACAATCAAAAAAAAAAAAAAGAAAATAAAAAGAATGATGTCATTTCAATCAATGCCCGCTCCCGCCCACGGTGGTGGAAATGGACTCACCCAAAAGATGAAGTTGAACACGAACAGCAGATATTTCACGCATTTCATCCCCCCGTGCACTTTGCTCATGATTGCCACCTGATTGGAGCCGAGTCGTGACGAGCCTCTTTTGACGCCAATAGATAACAAAATAGTACTCGCAGATATGCGCGCTTCGTTCTGATCATGCACGTTCACGTCGTCGCGACCACGGCGGACAAGGGAGCAAGCGAGCGAGCGTGCGTGCACGCGCAACATCCAAAAACATGCGCGTAAGCGAGACGCAGCCTGGCCCCGCCCATCTTCCCTGCGCATCTCTGTGTGTGTACCCACAATAAAACACTATCATGTTGTTAGATGAGAAAAACCGTCTATATAGTATATTGTGCTTTATTCTACTCTACACCAGCACGAAGTCATAACCTAAGTCCTTAGAATGTATAAAACAGCTGGTGCATATCGACGGAACGCTTCATTGTCAAATACAAGATGATTGATAACTAATTAGTTGTTTATTTTACGATGGGCTTTGTGACGCAATATCAGCACGGCCAGAACTGGAGAGGTAGGTAACACTGGCTTGTGCAAAGAAGCGTTATTACTCCATTTCCACTCGAGAGGTCAGTGTTGCAAAGGAATTGACTATACAAAATCAGTAGCAAACAAAAAAGAATTATTGTTATGACTAGAGACGCCTAACAAAAAGCAGCATTTTTTTGGTTTTACTATCTCTCATGGATATTGTTTTAGCTGCAATAGAAAATTTGACACGCTCAAAACTAATAAAAAACCTAATTGACACTGGACAAGTTGGAAATCACTCCTATAATAATATTAAAAATATGTTTAATCATTTCCTACCTACCACAGCCAGAGCTGTAATTTATGGGAAAACTTATTCTGATGCTCCAGAAGAATGGAAAAATGTCAAAATTGCAGTAAATTGAAGCCATATGTCGTCCTTTTGCTCCAAAGCAACTTTGGTGCCAGTGCAATTGAATACCTACACACAATGTATATATAATATACATGTTTAATAAATAATAAAGACTATATTTAACATGTTTTCCTCATATCAGACCTGGGTCAAGTAACCAAAAAACAAGACACTTGCAGTATGCTTGTGTTATTGTGTCGAGGGCTGTGCTGTCTGCTTGGCTGCCTGTATGACAAGTTTAAACCTGCTGTTCCGAGGATAGTCTCTTCTCTTTGGCTGCGTTTTGTTTCACACTCTGCGTCATTAAATTATTCGGAACCATTTATACACACAGCCGGTAGATCGAAAGGCATTTGGAATTTTTGCATAATCGCAATCTCTCAGTATGTAGATTTCCTTGGGCAATTCTTTTCCTTCCTTTTGAACAGAGAAGTCAATTTATCACCCAGCAGTGTGTTTCTATTTTTCTGAAATATTCTACAGTACGGATCCCAGAGGGCACATATTGTGTACGAGCGACTCTTATTACACAAATAGATCTTTGGAGTACCTCTCCACTCACCAAGCCTAAAATTGAACAACCCGGTTAGTGATCTGAAGATTTTTACAAGTGTCTGTTTGAATGAGCCATCCTAAATTTTGCAAAATTTTGAATCCGTTTCTGACCCAGGCCTGCCGTTATACTACGCGTTTCATGCAGTCTCTGAAATGTGGCAAAATACTAATAATTTACTCTGTGCAGAAGTCCTTTCTTTTGGCCTGGTCACTGTCGCCACGACTTGCGGCTGAGCACGCATACGCAGGCCACGTTGATGCGTATGAGCCTCCACGCCACCAGGTTCTTAAAAGACGTCAAGGCCCGCACAAACGTGTGCGAGTTGGTGCAGCGGGAGTTCCAGTGTCGGGCGTCGATGCCCAAGCAGCCCGAGTTGCCTTCGTGGGAGCTGTGACACGTGGTCTCGAAGAAGTACTGCTTCTTGTTAACGTTGTTGATGTTGACGTCCGGCAGCACCGTCACCTCATTGCCAGAAATGTCGGTGGCCTTTGTTTTGTTGCCCACCCAGACGCTGATGCTCTCACATACTGAGTACACGCCTCGGTGCTGGGGCTGGCCCGCTCGCCGCCGGCTCCTGCGCTCGCCACGGGACCCGGTGGGATCACCGTCGGGCGGCCCGGCGCTGAACAGCACCCTGGGGGAGAGCCTGCGCCGCCTGTTGAAGAGTTTGCTGTCCGCTCGAGGGCCGGCGCCACTGACGGCGTTTGAGTCCCGCCGTTGTGTGTTGGAGGTGCCTGACTTCTCCCCGAAGGAGGCCACGGCCTGGGCACTGAAGAAAAGCAACAGGACCAGCATAGACGACCTCATGGGCACACCACCTGCAGGGGAGGGGCAGTAAGGTATTTTGGATCATCTGTACGTATATACTGGAAAGCAGTTATTTTCCTAAACTTTGCGTCCCGTCATCAAATGTCTTCACGCTCCAGCACGACAGTGGCCTCCGGCTCTCCTCACAAGAGTTTGTGCAAGTCTGAGTAGCTCTCAGTGAAATATCCTCATTTTTAGACCAAAGACAAACAATCCAAACCACCGCGACCGACTGGGCCAAACAGAACAATCCTACAAGTCCAGTTCCCATAAAAGAAACTGGCAGAAATGGTGAAGTCGCCACAGATCCATATTGAAAGGATGCTTTCTTTTTCCAACCATTTTGTGACACTCCGGTAATTGAATGTGACTGAGGTATGCTTCATAGCGCCGCTAAACCAAAACACTGCATAAATTTCATTCACATTCAAATGTTGCGTTAAATGACCATGTTGACCCTCGTGAAAATGTCATTTCTGATGATTGTAATCTTTTCTGTTGGGACTGACAGGCGGTATGGGAGCAAGCAGCCGTGCAGACACCCGCAACGGCGCCGTCGGAGGGCTGCTCTGTCGGGAAGGCTTATTATGCCACGTTTTCCTCCAGGAAAGGGAGGGGGTCACTTGAAACTACACACCTCTGCAAGTATGCCAATGCCTACAAGGTAAGCAGAGCTGTGCTGTCATTTTTTGGGCTTGTGGGCATGCATCACGCTTACCTTTTCAGAGTCCGCTTGGGAACGGAAGCGCCTCACCGTGGCACCTAGAGGATGCGAATGAAGCTGCGTGCTGCACTTGGGGCTCCTGCCATGTGGCCCCCGTCCAGCCCACCTCGCCTCGTTGGCCTGCCCGCTGAGAACATAAGGCAGAACTTTTTTTTAGTGCCCTCATAAACATACTATAAACACATTGCTATCATCGTCGGTGGAATTTCACGGAGCAAAACATGCCCGAGCCTCAAAAACAGGTTAGCTTCTCTGCTGGCCCAAACACTACCAGAAGCTACAACCTAGTCTAATATTTGCTCCATGTCCTCAACTTATATATTATGTATATATATTTTGAAGTATTATAGTATATGAATATTAAAAAGGTGAAAAGCAGTCTGCCACGCGTGCCTGTTTACATGCACGCCCGCCATAGCGACATGATGGATTTGGCGCGGCACAAAACGCCGCCGCCTGATGATCCATCACAATAAAGAAGACATCTTCCTTTTTAGTTGTGTCATCTTGTCGGGGGACCAGGCGGAATGTTTTCAGTGGCCTGTCACACGACGCCCGCCGACAGACCACAACAGTCGTTTGTCACCATCTTCTGGCGTCTCGCTTCGGCGAGTGCGCAGCTAGACAAGCCGAAGGGGGAATGTAAGCCGTTGTGCTACCCCGAGTAAACGGACCGCAAATCTACCTGACAATGAACTATGCACCGTGGCACATAAAGTGTCCTGTGCTTTATTGTGACGCTTTGCACAGTCATGAGGGTTCCAATCTGGTCAACGGGTCAATCGGCATCATCACGGCAATTATTAGCTAGATATGCAATTTCATACACTCAGTGGCCATCAGCCAAATTTAGGCTTACAGAAGGGAGCATATCCCATCTTAATTTTGGGCAAGCGAAAGGTACATCCCAGATTAGTTTTCAGCCAATCCCAGGGCACAATTTAGAATCTTCAATGAAATTGTACATTGTCTGACACTGAGCCGAGGTTCAAACACAGAACTTTTTGATGTGAAGCAGATGGACGTGGTAACAATCCCTCAATCAAGTTCATGTACGTCATTATTTGTACAGTAAGTTAAATGGTGAATGAAGTTTGTGTCTAATGATGCCACGATGAACTTTTAATTCATGCTAGCTAGTATTTTATAAGCTATGTAATGCTGTGATGTGTTAAGTGTGCACTTTTTCTTTTTTTTTACCCACTATGCTGCAAAAGACACTTTTATTCAACCCAAATGTGCCTCGCAAGTGACAGCTAAGGAAACCTTTATTGTGTGCTCTTCAAGTTAATTTCCCAGTGAATTATAGTTTGTGAGGAATTTTAGTGTAAATCTTGTGTCCTTTACTTATGTTGGCCTCCTTTGTGATGGCGGAAGGTCGTTCATCGAAAACAGACGTCTGATGAGAAAACGTCTTAGTGGTTTAGTAAAAAGACGCAAAAACGTCCAGTCAGCAGTTGCTCCTCAACTCGGTGGATTACAAGAATTCACGAGACTGGGCCGTGCACCAGTGTTGAGCTTGAAGGCCGTGACTGACAACTTCAGTCACCCCCCCCCCCCAAAAAAAAAAGAAATGTGATGGATTTTGCTATTTAGATTGTATTGTATTGAAAATTCACAATTTGGATAATAAAAAAAAAATATGTACCATCCGTCATTCCTGAATCATTCCATTTCCTCCCTTTAGTTACCTGTAATGTATTAATTTAGGTTAAACAGCACTGCTATCACTTTACATCCTTCTGTATTCAGTACGTGCAATTATTTTCACATTATACAGAGAGGGTGCCATCGATCGTCATGCAGCAAGCATTATGAGGGCTATAAACATCGGGTGAAAAAGACCCAGTCAAATTGCCAGTATCCAGGAGCATTCAATTACTTGAACCACTCCAATCTTCCATAATGGATGTGAATCCTTTAATTAACGTCAGATTGTCTGCGGTGACGGAGATGGAGAAGAGACAACAACAAAAGAAGATTTTCTAAATCTCACTTTGTTGCAATAGCAAATGGTTTGTCCTTTGTTCCCCAGGGGATTTTTCTTCTTTTTGACAAGGGTCTCTACGTTTGTCAGTTTTGCTTTTCAGTAGATTTAGACAGACTAATATAAAAAAAATACATCTGCCAACTCCATCAACGCATGCACATTCAGAATGCAAAAATCAGAAGAAAACCCAAGCAAAGCTGCTTGAACGGAACCACAAATTGCAGCTTTGGTCGAAGCTGAGGTTCGTACGTGTTTGGGAAAATTTGTTTTGGAACATAATTATTATCACAGCTGCACAGCAGTGTGCAAGTGATGTAAGCTTTGGTGTTGTTTTCTTAATTAGAAATCATGAAAAAACAAAATCTAGGAGGTAATGTGTGTTCAAGGCAAAATAAGTGATGTCATCATGTGCAGAGCAAAAGGGGACAAAGTTTTGCCAGGGCAAATGTTTTTTTTTGCCTGTACAATGAAGTACCTGGGACATGTCATGTCAGACTGATAAACTGTCTGATGATGATTTGTAGACTTGGCCTACAGACAGCGCTGCATGTTAAATGTACACGTTAACATCTTGGTTTGAATATTCCACGTCTTTGGTGAATGTCAAGATTCATTTTTTTATGGGATATTGTGTAAATACTGCTGAGGTTGCCTCTTTAAATGATTATTTTACATTATCGGTACTTTTTAATTTGATGTATTTATTTTCTTTGAAATATTTTGCTCTGTATTTTATATCTATTACTGGAGCATGAGTCTGCTGAATAAATGGAAATATAATAAAAAAAAATACAATAATAATATAAATAATATATATAATAAATATGAAATGTTTTAATTATTTTGCTTTGAATGTTGTATATATTATTGGACCGTGAGTTTGCTGAATACATTTGCATTGTCAAGTATCACTTAATGCAATCAATCAATCAACCAATGTCCATCTTGTCACGACTCGTCCCCGATCGTGTCATAGTTTTGTTCGCGTCTGTGTGCTCGCCCCTCCCCTCCTGTGTGCCCATGATCAGTGTGATTATTCCCACCTGCCTCCCGTTACCTGTCGTGTCTATAAGTCCTGCCTGCCCCTCACTCCCTGTCGGATGGCCGACGTCGTCACGTTTGACGTCCTTGTGGTTCCTGTCTGTTTCGAGTCTGTTTCTGTTTGCCATCCCTGTCGGTCGGTCGGTCATGTTATCGGTTTGCCAGTTCTCGTCTGTTTCCCTTGATGCCTTATTCCATTTCCCTTTTCCCTCAACAGACCCTGGTCCAAGCTGCACTTGGTCGTCCTGCTCCACGTTCCACTCCGATCCCTGACACATCTTGCCCTTTGCAAAACTTTAAAAGGGATCCTAACTTTCCATCCAGATTCAGTGACAGCTGTGATGTGCAGAAGATCTGAAGGTAACATCTGGATGAGCATGGCAGACATTGTTTTTTTTGTTTTTTCTCCGCTGTCTAACACAATACACTCTCTGCACAACTGCGATTGTGACTCGTGTGATTTACAATCTGCAAAGTTCTCGTAAGAAGACTCGGCACTTCCTGTTCAACACGCACACATGTGTGCGCACGCATGTGTATGGAAATCTATGAAAATGCATGCTGTCAGGGATAAGTAAAACCAGCTCTCTAAGGAATGTTCCATAAGGCCGCAACAGCTTTTTTTAATACGGGTTGACATGAAGTATATAATGAGTGTCAATGACAAACACATGAGGCACAGTTTGACTTGGTCACTCAACGCAACACGACATTCCACAATTAAAAAGGACTCAATATTTTTCCCAATGTTTTCTAGGTTGTCACCTGAGCTGAACTGCACACCAGCATGCTTAGGAATTCAAAGCAATCCCATCCGAAGCTTCCCTGATTGCAGCGGATGCTTCAGTCACTGGAAGGCACGACGACTTCCGTTGCCAGAAAAAATATTAACGCTAGGTTCCAGGAGTTGTAATTTCACCCCTGTCGTAAGGAATTAATTTTTACGTCATTGTGTTCACCCTGGGCCGTCCGTGGTTGCAGCATGAAGGTCCGTAGCGTGCAGGCCGCGCTGCGTGCCGGCGTGCTGCAAACACAATAAATTACATAATGTGTTTAAGAAGCAGGCAGTCTGCGGGAGAACAAGTGTCGAACGTTTTTTTCTTTCATGTCTCCCAGTTGGATTTGTGACGATTGCCAGGGTGAAGAGTTTGCACTTGCAAGTTGCGTTTTAGTTCTTTTGACGCGCTGTAAGCAATTGTGCGTGCGAGGGTATTCTTGTAAAAAGAGAGCCGTGCGTTTTATTTTAGTACCTTCGTCAAGGTACATGTACTTTGGCATTTCAAAAGATGTGGCGGCTTGCCTCGGTGGAGGTCTGGGGGTTGTTGTTTGTCAAAATCCCTTTTTCTTGAGGGACTACGAGGAAACTAATAATTGACCCTAATGACCCATCCTCTCATTTGATTGCCTATTAGCTCACAAATCAATTCATCAGATAGAAGTTGACTAGGAAATGCAAAAAAAAAAAAAAAAAGCCACTGCAAATACAAACGGCATTATTAAGTACAGCAAAATGTTTGTTTACTTTGTTCCTGCTTGATTATGAGTATGAACATTTTCCATATGCAGGCATTTTACTTCACGAGACTCTGCGTTTGGACGGAATGACGGAAGCGTGCATGGCCACCCCACAAAAAAAATCTACAGCTACGCCCACGTGAGTGCTCTAACTATTGTCAAATACATCTGACAAAATAAATCAAGTGAAGCTGTTCTTCATCTCAGTTGATTGGTTCTTATCTTCAAATCCTAAATGATAAGCCAGACGTCAACATGGCTTTGAGGAGTGAGTCATAGGTTTGAGTGTGTTTTTGTGTGTGGTCTCTCTGCATATCTCTGCAGCTCCTCCTTAATGTAGTTGCGCTCTCTCTTCACTTGTATTTGATTTGGATTCATTAAGAGCCAAAAAAATGTACAACGGTATGTGAGGGGGTGGTGAAATCCTGTCCAAAAGATTCCCGGAGAGGAGCGAGAAGTTTACAAGTTGCAGTGGTGTGCGTTCCTCTCACGCCGTCGAGCAGAGAACGCCACAGGCTACGAGTGATGACGGGACATGCCTGCGTGGAAAGCTTCAATGCTTGCCGTCGTCGTTAAGACACACCGAGGTTGGCTCAATCAGCTTGGATGCCAGCGGAGGAGGGCCTGACTCCTGTAATTGTTCATTTCCAAGGCCAGGGAAGCAAAACAATGTCATTATCATCCAGAATTCACATTTTGCCAGTAATTGGAGTGTATTGTTGAGAATAGAATTCAACATGTCATTTTATCATCTGCATGGTGGGTTCTAAAGTGCCATACAATCTTCCAATTTGGTCCCGAACAGCAGATTAAAACAATCAAATCATTCCAACAATCCAGGAGTGTTAAAACGCTGGTACTATTTATACAGGTACACATTCGCCCTCTGCAGCTGAGTTTGTGGTCTCAGTGTAAAAAAAAAAAAAAAAACAATGCCCTGAAATGACACCAAGGCCCTCAGAGTGCCAATCCCCAAAACATCAGTAGGACCAGCTGCGGTTAAACTTTTCTCCACAAACATCTTTCAACTCAAAGTGCCTCCAGCCAGCATTGGTCTTAAAAGCATTAGCAAGAATCCCTTTGTGTAAACAGTGAGCTCACACATGTCCGATGAGTAAAGGCCCCTGTCACTTTGCCTTTTTTTTTCTTTCCCAAAGTTTAAAGGGGGGAAATCAGAAGCATCCTCCCAAGCGGTGAGTTTACCTGTAGGCATGTTCCACAATGTGGGGAGGATCAAGAACATGACTGATGGTTTGTTTGTCTGGGCAAGAATTCACATTATCCGTTGCTCATCAGGGATCCGTGATCATTGCAAACAATCAGTTGTCCATTACGGTTTTGTTGTGTCATATTTCAAGCCGAATTTTCTGGAAATACCGAAGAACCCTGGATCGCAAGGCTAATTTGTTCCAGGAGAAGTGAAGCTGTCACGTTCCCAAGCAACAGTACCCCCCAAAAACAACAACATAAATACAGTACAGCAAATGCCTCAAAGACTCAATAAAAAAAAAAGTCACTTAAATCTGGTTTTTGGATGTTTAGAATTCTTCCCACTCCACCCCAAAAAACAAACCATTTGAAATTTTGAAAATGAATCAAGGGGCCTTTCTGAGTGTGGTCGTGGGCCGCCAATTGCTCTTTGCCTTGTCCAGGGGAGAGCTTGCATCTTATCCCAGCTGTCTTTGGGAGGGGAACAATAACCGTAAACATCACAAAGCTATTCCAGGGCTCATGCTTTCATCTCAATATTGGCTTGCTGAACAAAATCCATCGCATCACTCAGTGTTTTCGATATAGCTTAGAGCTCCTCATTAAAAACCACTTGACACATTATTTGACAAGTAGATCAGTGCACAAGCATCTTGAAGCATCCCCTTCCTCCACAGCTGTGCAGGCAAGAGAAGAAATCTGCCAAAGCCACTTAGGAGCCACTTGAACCCTCAACTGACTAAAGTTTCACAGCCGCTTTATAGTTTCCGCTGCAGAGGAACAAATTGAGGGCAACACGGTGTCACCGCCAAGCTGAACGTTTTCTTGACACACTTCAACTCTTGCATCACACTGTGTTGATAGACAAAAACCAAAGAATTTGCTATTCTGGTATGTTTTCTTGTGGAAAAATCGTTCTACTGACCAAAATCCTTATGTTCCGCCCAGACCTCGGTGTTCTAAACCGACTTTTGCTTTCTGACCAAACTTGAAAAATAGTCTTCCTGAACCTGGCTACCATCTGCAGGAAGGACTCCATGCTTTACTGCGCCCTTAGGAAGATGATGTATGCATGCAAACTATGAAACACAATATACAGGTTGTCATGAGGACCAAAATAAACCCGAGGAATGAATTTTGAGGAAAACCCCGAGAGCAAATCAAATCGTCATTCCAAATAGTAGCAAGTCTTCTCCAGTATATAATCACCTGCTATTATGACAAGAATGCAATCATTCATTTGCTGTGCTCTGATGCATAATTTGAGGAAATTGCCCTGCAGCTACCTCCTTGTTTCCACGCCAACATACCACACAAACCCAAGAACTTTGCAGGATTTTTTTTTTTTGTGTGCACCTCCACAGAAGTGGAGTGCAGCTCCACTAGTGGCCACGGTGTAACCTGATGACCCCCGCGGGCGGCTCCGCTTCAACAGTCTCTCTCTCTCTCTCTCTCTCTCTCGCAGGGGATGGAGGTTCCCCTCTGAAGCTGAGCCCTCACAAAATATCTCAGTAGTACAGTAATCATTCAAATACCCTCAGCAAACACGAAGGCAGGAAAAGTAACGAGTTGGCAAAGCGCTCTTCTCTAAAAAGCCTCCTGTAAAAAGTGACTTTTGTTGCATTGCAATTTTGTGTAATAGTTGAAATTGAAAAAAGATAGTCTACCTCTGCAAAAGTTGCTCCTCCAGAGGATTATTGAAAAATATTCCAGTTTGCGTCCGCAGGATGCCCGGGAGGAGACGAGCGCATTCTTTGTCATTTGTCCCAAACGTTGCTCCCGGATAACTGCACTTGTTGGAAACTTGTTCTGATAGAACAGCAAGACTCTCTATTGGGAGTGTTGTGAGGTCCTAGTGCCTGCCTTTTTTTTAGAAAAAAAGTTTTTGATGGCCCGGCCCTACCTGGCTGGGGCGACTCAAGACTGCAGTACTGGGAAATACTTTCAAGACAATACTTTGAAAACCACGGGAGACGTGAATTATTTCCGTCCGGGCCGCATTATTAAAGTGCCTCGTAAACATTTGCGCTCCTTAATTGCTCTATAAAGGTCCAAGAGGAGCATTGGGTGCATTTCACACGCCAGTGAGAGTAAATAAATGCCGAGGAGGCCCACTGTTGTGCAAAATCAGCAACAACAAAAAAACAAATAGAACCATTGTGGTAATCTGTTGATTGAAGTCATCTTGGACGTTGGATGACTTGTTTCAAAATAACCTCTCAATCATGCTGAAATTTTCAAAGCTCGGATGGTTCTTCTTATTTTTCCTTTTTCCAACCCTCCGACTCAACCGTGTGCACTTTTTACGAAGTTGCATGTAAAACGAGGAAAAGTACAGTAACTCCCAAAAGAATTCCTCACTGGAGATGATGGTGAGCAGATGTCTCACCTTGTGTGTGTCACTCAACCTGCAGACCAAGTTTTGCATTCCAACTTTACAGATTGGATGTATAATTGGAGGCAGCGCTGGTGAACTTACAGCAAATATTTCGACTTTCAAACATTTACCATTGGAAAAAAATAGAAAATGCTCCTTTGAACATTTCCTTAATGATTAAGAGCGTTTATGGGATTTGGTTTCACGCCGTGCGGAATACCGCATGTGTTCGATCAGTGTCCTTTCCCCAAGGTCACTCCAAGGTCAGCGTGGAGTCTGTGATTTATTTCTCAACAGCGAGACGTCGGCAGCGGAGAAATAAATGCGCCGCTTGTGTTCGCACTGATGTCAGCGGCCTCGCACATCTGGAGCCAAATGGAAGCATATGGATGCCAAATCTGCTTACCGCGTTACGCAGCGGGATTAGCGCCGCCGCCATCGCCGTCGCCCCTGCCGCTGCTTTGAATTAGCTGCTTGCGACGCTAGAGGGCGTGAGCTTTGTAAGACTCCTTTCTCTAAGCCGGAAACTTTAATGAGCCAAGGCACAAGATTTACAAGTGGAAATGCAGTAAATCTCACGGCACACCGCAGTCTTCCTATTGGGTCTATGCAATATGAGTGACTCACGATCGAGTATTTTCACAACCGATTGTTCCATTGATTCATCGAATAATCGGATACAATGTTATTTGCATCAAAGTGTATTCAAACATTTTTTTGCCGTGCAAATATCTTATTTTGATTCATCACAAAAGATAAATCAGTCCGCTTTCACAAAAGACATCAGACAATTATTACTTTTGAAAGCCTGGTATCAGAAGATTTAGAACATTTTTAATTGTTTTTTTCTTCAGTTTTCCTTCCCTGTATCACTCCTCAGTCTCAGTGCTTTTATTTTCTTTCCTCCCTTTGAAATCAAGCATTCATTTGGGTCCTCTGCTTTCTTTGCTTGTCCTCTGTCCATCTCTTTTCCCACTTCTGCTTCCTATCCTTCCTTCCGTTTCCCTTCTTCTGTTCCATATTCCTTTTCATCGCTCCTCCCTTCATTTCACTACCATTTCACTTGATGAAGACATCTATGAGTGTTTATACTGTCTCGGTGGAGAAAGACTCCAAATAAATCAATAGATCTCCGCTTATACATCAAGAGAAGAGAAGAGAAGTGGAAGCAATATTTGCTTCCTTAGGTTTATGATCAAGGTTCACTACTAGTACTATGAACCTTCTTAAATAAAGTACACAACTCTCTGTCATCATAATGTGAGTTCCATAAGCTGAGTTTTGTTAAGATTGCGAGCATCCCGCCGAGCGAGTTCCTCCATCAACTGGTGCTTGAAACCTCTAGGTGGAGATGATAAGGGCCAGATGTGGATTTCAGACTCTCGTTTTACAAAACAGACAGCCTGATCGGTGGTGCCAAAGTAAGAAGGAAGAGCGGATGAATTATTGAAGAGTGCATTGGATGTCGCTTTCATAGTTCTCCGAATTCAACAGAGTGACCTGATGTGCTCAGACGTCATCCAAAGCGTGTGGCCTTTGAACTCCTCCCCCGCTTCCTAGCCCAGATCAAGCCCCAGGCAAGATAGACGTTTTTAGGGGGAAACCTCCTCATTGCATCAGGACAATGACCGTGTTGTGTAGGACATCACGTCTGCATTGGATCCAATTTCCCGTTGAGTAATAAGACTCCAAAATGGCAACATTTTAACGTCCAAAAGGCTTCTATAGAGAGAGAGAGAGAGAGAGAGAGAGTGTGTGTGTGTGTGTGTGTGTGTGGACCCCCCCTAAACTTGCAGAGCACTGTCCTTTTTGTCTCATCTCTCTGCAAAATATTCTGAGAAACATACAATTCAATTTTGATGTCTTAAATTCTATATCACGACATATTTAAAGATATAAAATGACATGATCTGGCCTTTATCTGATGCACTGTAGACAATAATGGATCAATAGTGTCCCATTGCTTACGCAGTCAAAAAGCAGAGGTACAACCTTCCTGGAGGGATTTTTATTTTCATTCTTATTATTCCAACCCTTTTATGACTCTTTCCATTATTCATTAGCTCCTTTGTAGAAATGTTAATTAGCTGATATTGGCCCCAGCACGACAATGGAGATCACGCACGTCCTCGTTCTGAAAATCGTCGACTAAGCATTTGTAGCTTTTAAAGAAAAATACTGCTCACTTGAAACCAATATGGTTGATACACACAACATGAACTCCTTGCCATTGTGTTGCGGTCACAAACTTGGATGCAATGGGGAAAAAAAGCATTAAATGCTGCAAATGTGGGGGCCAACAAAGTGTCTTTTCCTTATACTATGAAGCCACAAACCCACAAAGTGCCCCGTATATATTACACACAAGCCCATGTTGGGATTTTTCAGGACTAAGAAATGTTCTAATTTGCAAAGCATTTAGCTAAGGAGAGGCTCAAAGTATTAAAAACAGCTCTCAGGCTCATGCAATCTCATTTAATATCAATGCAAACTACACTAACAAGAATTAGATAAATGACTAAAAAAAGCAAATTGTTATTGTTGAGGTATAATTTTTGAATCCAGCTAATGTGCCGGGCCGCAGGTGCAGGTAAATTTAAATGTGAATTAAAAAAAATCGATACGGTAAAATGGACTTTAACAGCCTATCGCAGACCAAATGTCAGAACATAATAAAGTGCATTGTGCATTGAGTGTGACCCTCACTCAGGACCATGAGACTAGGTGAGCACGTGATTGCCTCAATTCTAACACGTGCAATCCGGAAAAAGTTCAACCACAAAAAAAGTGGATCCCTGAACTTTTGATGTCATTTTCAATTAAGCGTGCTGTACATGTTTGGTTCCAGCAGGGTTGCTGCTCTGTGGGCTTCCAATTGAAACAAGATGGTTTAAAAAAAAAAAGATTTAGTCAGGCGGAGGGAGGGCAGTAGAATATCTCTACTGCCTCCCTGTGGATACATCCTACGACTCCCTTGCAAGCAGTGATCAACCATCACCTCTTTCAACAAATCTCATTTCTTTATATTTTCAGTCTTCACTGAAGTAATGTGAACTACATGAATGACTGCCAACAATAAGCAATTTCATTGATTTTTTTTTTCCTTGTAATTAGGGCTGAGAGAATCTTTAATAAAAAATCTCAACAAGTTCACTCATTGTGAGAGGCAAACCGCTATTTTCACCTATGCACTTCATTCTACTCAGGAACCGGATTTCAAACAGAGTTCAATAACTTGCATGAGATGTTTTGACACGGTATTGTTCTTGTTTTGATGCCTTTAGAGTCTCGGAGGGACGAGTGACTGAGCAAGTACAGGTGAGGTGGGGTGGGGTGGGGTGTCCAAGGGCTCATTAGATGCCAGAGTAAATGAATCCTCGCTGGGACTGAGTCAGCGTGCCGGGCCAACAACAACAAGAGCAGATGTCGCCCGTCGGAAAGCTCAAAGTTGTCGCCTAATGAGGCTTTCTTCAACGAGGCATCGTAGCATATTGTGGATGGATCAAAACGCAGGCCTCCAGGCAAAAAGTGATTTTTTTCTTTGTGACGTCTGGAATACATTGTGGTTGCCGTGATTACTGCGCAATTGTTCAGTGGAGAGTCCCTTCAGCTTTATGAACGCTTATCCATGAGGTATCACAGCATAGTCAAGGAGTTTATATTTAGATAGCGTTCAGGCCGCACTGATGTACAAGTGTTGCGCAACATTTCTTAGAAGCAACACAAAGGTCATTTGTTGATTTGTTTGTTTAGTCTTTAACTTAATTCCCACTGGCTTAGGTGGGGTCCACACATAATGGCTGTCAAATGTTGCTCTTGTTTGTGAGCGTAAAAAACATCAATCCTCAATTCTGTGGGTGAAATGATTTTGAATTTTGATGACGTTAAAGATTCAAATCTCAAGCGCTCCTCGAGCTTTGCATCATACAGCTTGACGAGACAAAAACGCTCAAAACACGGCGTGTCCTGATTTTGTGCCCCTTTAGGGAAATCCCATATCCGGATAAACGATTCTTCCTCTTTGGCATCGCCGCCGTTGAGAGCGGAAATCCTCATTATGCCAATTAAATCTCCGCATCAACACTGCCCGCCTGCTTGTTTGTCGTCACTGGGGTCTTTTCCCGCTCTGTCATCATCTCCACTGACCTGAATGGCCGGCCCACGCCTGCACATTAGTAAATATTTCAATGCGGGCTAATGTCGGGGTGCACAGTCACGGATACAGTGCAGTAAGTGCACCTTTAAGACCCCTCATTTGGGATGAAACTAAAAACTAAATTACAAGACTTTCCTTTGATGACACGCTGCTACACACAAACACACCTCATTAGCAGTCGTGTTGTTGAGTGCATGTGAGAAAGTGTGTCTACATGAAAGCAAGTGGGTGAGCAGTCCGCCT